>NC_061534.1:16135000-16292500 GCF_022379125.1 Scophthalmus maximus
TACAGCGCCATATCACAACATACATTGTCTCAAGGCACTTTACAAAGTACAGTAGCTTCATATTTCTGTTTTCTTCAACCTTTTAACCGTGGTTGGCAAACAAACCTTCTGCTCCGGAGTTTTCCCTTTCATCTGACATTGGCAGATATTAAAATGTGGCAGAGAAGAAGCGGGGTATCTACGTTGACGTTCTAAAGAAATAGTGATTATTTGTTTAAAAAAAAAAAGAAATTCCTAATTTTGAAGACGTTGAAAACGTTGTCGTTGGATGTTCACTTTAGTCTGCAACGACCACGAAACCCTTACCCTGACCCGATCGGCTCTCGACATACCCAAACCTGAATGAAGTTCAACGCAGCCGTTAAGTGCTGTAAAAGTGTAAAATCAGGAAAAATACATGAGATGTTACATAGTTGTCTGCCATCTCTAGAATTGCAGGAGACGGCCCCAGACATGGCTCGGACCAGCTCCTTGCACAGCACAATGATTCTTAGTTTCAGGGGTTTGTACACTAAGGAAAATGTAATTATTTAATTCAATTCAATTGTTTATTATCAAATATATATCAAATTGTTGTCTCCACAGTGAGCAAACACTTGGCGACCGTGGAGAGAGAGAGCAAAAATTCCCTTTTAACAGGAAGAAACCTCCAACAGAACCAGACTCGGTGTTGGCGGCCATCTGCCTCAACCGGTTGGGGTAAGGGGAGAGAAATGGAGGCTGGAAAAGAGGGGGGGAGAGGAAGAGGGTGGGTAAGGGAAGAGAGAGAGGGAGAGACCAGGGACAGTTGTGTAACTGCGGTTTTCAAGCACTGTCCATATTGTGATTATTATTTTCCATTTCTGCGGATATAGATCCCCTAAATCCTACACACTGTACCTTTCAATATGAAAGGATGTGTGAGGCAAACTTGGATTTGCCAGAATGGCTCTATTCAGATGAATATCTGGCTCATCATGTGATTTCTTATCCTAAGCAAGGACCACACCACCGCTTTTTTCACATTGTCGTCCACAGCAGGCCAGCGCAGCAGATATAGTTTCAAATGAAGTGATCTGATTGGCCGTATGGAAATCTCTGTGGATGAATAACCAAAGGTATGTTGTCTCGGTGTACCTGGTTCTGGACCTCAAAGTGTTTTGAGTTTTGTAGTGTTTGATAGACAGGCCACCGAGTGCAGGGCACACAAGCATAATGCAGGCGAGGCGAAGTATATTTCACTATTCTCTCAAAATATCAAACTGCAGCTGCTAACTTATGGAATCAAGAAGTGTTTTCTGTCTAACTTACTTTACTCCTCAGTGCTCTGTTGCCGGGTGTCTATTTTTTACAGTAATCACAGTCATTTTTTTACTTGTGTCACTCTCGAGGGGCATCACCAACCAATATCTTCCGGACACGATTGGATAAACCTATCACCAAACAGCGCAACAAATGTGTGACGGAGCCTATTAGCAATTAGGAAAAAATATACACCGGTTACTTTTATTGATATTGTTGCCAGAGGCAGATTCAGCAGACCTCTTCACAACAGCATCAGCCATGTGGAAAAGCCTCAGTGGCACTACTCCTCTGTTCGTCCTCGTATCAAACGTGCCCCATTCCAGATAAATGGTTGTGATTGGCTTGGCCTGGTCTCAGGACTGATGGAAATCTTTCTTAACAGGAAAGGGGGGGGGGCATCTGTGTTTACTCGCTCACTAATTTGTCCAGTTTCCAGGCTGATGTTGACAGTATCTTAATATAAAAAATAAAATATCCTGCACACGATAAGAGTGTGTTGCAATCAAAATTCAAAATAATAACACTAAAAGGCACTTTATTTGTGTGACCTCAGGGAGTCCACAGGCAGCAGGAGTCAGGAGTGATATCCACACTGGCCAACAAGTACCGAGTCTGCTGGTACAGCATATGAACAAATCTGGCGAGGCACAGGCCCCCTAAGTGGCCTCTCCCTGGCATCAGCAGCAGCCGAGTCAAGTCCAGCCTTTGTGGGTTTATTTCGCTGAATGGTCTCAGCTGCTTTAAGCAAGTTTCGTCCTTTATCACACAGCAAGGGATTGAGTTTGAGACACTGTTCGGGCGCAAGGGCCTTTGTCAGTATCTGGCTTTTTCCTGTAGGCAGCATGTACCAGTGTAGAACCGCTATCAAACTCAAAGTATCAGCAGGGCCCAGGGGGAAATGATAGTAGCGAAGCTGGGGAGAGTTTTCCAGGGATTGGGCGTTGTGGATCTGTACCAGGAGAGAGTTCCACTGGGTGGAGGGGCTGCCGCACTGAATGTCCTGTGAACATAAGTTGTCAGGCAGGTACAGGGGATGGCGAGCAGATCCGCATCAGTTCTTTTGTGCTGTTCTTTTGTTGCAGCCGAATCAGACATGTCGGGACGTGTTTGACTGACTGAAAATAATTATGTAACGTATAAAGAATGCATTATGGTAATTCTTCCCCCGCTGATGTAATGGGTCCCCTTGTCAATCTTTTTTCTGTAGGATGAACCTGAATGCACCGCTGAAAATAACCATATTAAACGTCTATTGTCTGGGGGTATATAGAACATATTTCAGCGGAATTAGCTGTATTACGGCAACAAAGGGTGTATTCAATAATGCACCAAGGCCAACGGTGAGGCCTTTATTTCTTTAACAATGGCAAGTGGTGCAGCTCGGGCAATTACAGCTTGGCGTTTCCGGGCCCCCGGGCCACGGAGCAGAAACACCGTGCAGCGAAATGAGTCGCCAGGCACACGCTGACCTTTTGAGACATTTTTAACAATGCAGAAAATACTACGATGAGCAGTGTCTCTCTGAAGTACTCCCCTTCCCCTTCAATCTCATTTCCACCCTACACATCTCCCTCATCTGCGGGAGAGAAACTGAAGCACCACTTCAAGCCAGCGCTATTATTTGCTCTTTTTGGGGCCCGGGCCCCTGAAGTACTGCACTCAGTTAGGACCTGTAATGTAAATTCCATTTCAGGTGCTATTAGGCCTCATTCGTTATATCAGACCTGCCTGTCCGTTATTCCTCCGCCACTCTCTCCATCCTCCATGACTCACCCCCACACGTGGCCACACAACCCCCCACCCTCCTCCTTGTGTTTTTGTTCTGCCATCCCTCCACTCATCCTCTCATTCCTCCTCACTCCTCCATTCATCCGTCCCCCTTTCCCATCTCGCTCTCTCGCTCTCCGCCTCAGCACTCATCTGACCACCCCAGCTTCTTTCCTCCTCCCTCTTCCTCTTCCTCCATCCACTTCACTCCACTCCACTCCCATCCCCAGCCTTGCCCCCAGGGGAGCCCTGCAAACTGCTTATTCAACAATCGGCCGCCATAAAGATATGTAATGACATTTTCGAAGGCAAAGAGGCCTGTGTGGTTTTTAATTCATATTTAATGGCTGTCAGGCTAAATAGGCCACTATCCTAAATGGGAGAGTGGCTGCTGCTCTTCCACTTAAGACTGAGAGCCGTCTGCTTGTGGATATCTGCTGGCTGTCCAGAGATGCTGCTGCTGCTGCTGGCCCTGTCTGTTGGTTCTCCTTCTGGAAAATCACCCGATACAAAACTCTAGGCGTGACGCCTGATCATCCATATATTATTTTTTAACATTTTTACAATAATGCCGGAGCAGCAATTCAGTTGTGTTGCTGGTGCAGGGGAAACTAATTTCTCAGGCTTTCAATCTATTGCTTTTAATCTTTTTGTTTTTCAACAAATTGTTTGGACAAAAACTCTGAAAAAGCTGATTGTCAAAATAGATGCTGATGATTTTTTTCTCTCACTGTTAGCACAGTTTGGCAGTTCAACTTATTCTATAAACTGAGCATATACGTTTGGTGTGTCAAATGCTAGATGTGCATCTCTAAGTATACGGCAGTGTCTGTATGGAGGTTGGTCCATCACTATTTGATCGGGTTGCCTGAAAGGAAGGCCTATGCAGAGACTCATGTCCGCACCAGGATTAATCTGTTATATCTTGGGTGATCATCTAACGTAAGCTGCTTTCAGACATGCACTGAAGTCCACAAGTGGGCACTCCACCCAGGCGCCACCCCGCGCCTGAATGTTCCACAGATGTCTGACTCGGACAATCTGCTGCCGCGCTCTTCATGTGTGAACGGCGAACTCCGGAGAATTGTCCGGACCCAATTTTCCAGCCTTTTTTCTGGAGTTCATGTCTGAAAACAGCTTTTCCGTGAAACCCCATCGTCAGCGGGTCAAATCGTTAATTTGTCACATACTTTGCTTTGCTGCAAAAATCCTGCAAAAATATATAGGATCTTCCTGTCAACCACAGCTGTACGTTAGCATGGCAACGTCAGCATTAAACCCATTTGTACATTTGTTGTACTGTACATTTTCAGTGTGTTTTTCCCGTCATCATTCCAAAGGCTCTTATCGGCTAAATCGCTCTCAAGTCTCCACCTGACTGCCAGTGCTCAGTCGATGCTTGACGCTATAACCTCCATCCAGGGCAGGAGGCCAAAGGTTTCAGAAGGTGGGACGAGATTCCACTGACCGACTGGAAAATGCGAGCGAGTGAGAATTGATCTTTTTTTTTTTTTACCAATACAGAGTGACCTTAGTTTCTGTAAAGCAAGGCAGCAGTGGAGACTGTTGTGGGGAAAATCATTCAGATGATTCGTTAATCGTCTCAGGACAAATAATAATAATAATCAGTAAATCAACGCCATGCAATCGGGGCGAGATGCGGCGCAAAAAGAATGAAAGAAAAGATAGGCATTAAGTGGCTGATTCGAAATAATTACATAGCGGGCGCAAATTAAAACCTTGATTTCGATTTTTAGGTTGCACAATTGGTCTAATATTTTGCACAGCGGGGGTTCCGCACCAAAAAAGAAAGACAAAATAAGCTTTCAAAATGAAGCGACAGCCTGGCGATTTGGAGCGACTCGTGGGTAATCATAGTGCTGCAACAACTGAGAAGTGCTGCAGTGTGCTCGCTCAGCGTGCGATAATGCAATGATGTTCCTCAAATGGCCATTGATTAAGTGTTAGTTAAAGTTAATTACAGACCAAAAAAAGACTCTCCCGACCCCTTGTGAATTTGCTCGACCATTGTAAAAAAAAAAAAAAAATCTCCCAGAGGCATGTTGTGCATATATACGTTATCCAAATGTACACTGTGGATGTAACGGCCGGTGAGCCGCTGGTGTCCACCCCAGCCAATGACTGACCAGTACATCATCACCGGCATCATCAGCAGCGGCATTAAGTCATGAAACAGAAGAAGGGGGGGGGGGGGGGGGGGTAGGTAAACGAGGATCATCCTCACTACTACAAAATATTGATGCCCTGGCTGCCTCGTATCATTTTTTTCTGAGCGGGGTCCAGGCGCTGAAATGTAAATAAATCTGTGAGGGGCAGGGAGCTGGGGGCTCCAGTTACCACTCCTGACAATCAAGATGCTTTTCATGCTGCCCTGGAGGGCCATTCCTGTAACGCTAGCACACTGGAGAGAGAGCCACAAATCATGAGCTCTCCTCGTCGCGCTTTCCCTCCCCCCAGTCGCCCCGGCCTCCTCCTCCTGCTCTTTCTCCTCCCACTGGACTCTGCTCTATAGTTCTTTTCCCCCTTTCTTCCACTCGCCGCCCTGCGCTCTCCTCTCCTCTCTTCTAGCACCTTCCTAAATGCCCTTCATCCTAATCCCCTCATGCTCTCTCTGCTCACCCACAGCTCTGACTTTACACTGTCACTCTTACTCTTGGCTCTTCCACAGATTCCACAGGTTGTTCATTTTATTTTAGTAAACCACGACATGAAAAGGACACATTTGTCAAGACCTGGAACATCATCATGTTGTTTTAATGATATCCTTGTGTAAGAAAATCACCCATCACGGGCATGACTTTGCTGTAGCGTAGTTTCAGTGGCCTAGAACAAGCTTGAAATGTGCTGCCTGTTCCGAGCAGCAGGTCCCCTGTTCAAGTCCTGGCCGGAATGACCATTTACTGCATGTCCTACTCGGGCGCCCAGTTTCCCGTCTCTTATCAAACAAAGACAAAAAGGCCAATAATATATTTCATTTTCATGTTAGAGATGTCTAGAATACCCCCAAAAATCCTCCAAATAAAATGACATAATAGGTTGTTTGTAATTATCTGTCATCTGACACCCACGTCATTTATATGAGCTTTAGAAAACCCTTACAAATCCCTGTTGCAAAAAAACAAAACACCTTTCTGACCTTGAAGAGATACGGTTAAGGTAAGTTGGGCGAGTTGATGATTGAGATGACTCGGCTGGGTTTATAGAAACATGGTGGTTTGGGTTAAAATTGCTGCTTAGTTCATGTTTGGCGACCTGTGTCGTCGTGGTGACAATAATAACCAAATGGTTGAAGCTGGCAGCGTGACTGTGGTCGCGATAGAAAAAAGAATCCAGCATTTTACTGTCACACGAAAATGTCCAGTAGCCCGTGGTGTGTTTTCCCCGCGGCGCCTCTTTTGTGGCGGAGAAATGAGAGTTGCTTTGAAAGGCAGCACGCTCCTTTCTCGGGAGATCGGGCTGAAGTAGAACACGTAGGTGAGGAGGATTTGTTCGAAAGGTGAGATGGGACATTTTCACATCCACTGAGTTACAGGTATTGATCGACAACCTTTTCAGTTATTTTCCAGTATCAGTAATTAGGGCACATTTAAACTGTATGACGACACGTACGTTTTGGACGGGGGTGCCATCTTATTTCCGGCCTTCACACAAAGAACACGTGCAGCTGCCCTTTGTCTACGGCCTGTGATCAATGATGGCCTGAGCCTGACATCGATCTGGCTGGCTGAGGCTCGGTGACTCTGCCTGCTCCGACCCACTGAGGCCAGCCGGGTCGCACGGGTCATGGCCACAGTTTGCCCTGATGCCGTCAGAGGTTAACACACTGCGGGTAAAACAAGGAAAACGCGACACCACCTCTTCGATGATTTCTCTGAAAATCGATCAATAATTCCTCTGTCATATAATATTTGCTAAGCCACTTCGACAGAATGAGGTACAGCCCAAGATTTTCCTCATTTCAAAGCAATATTATTATTTTTCCATTCGATGTCTGCAGCCAGACATTGCAAAAAAACTTTTGTCTCCTTAATCAATAAGCCAGAGGATATGTTTACAGTAGTGAGCTCCTGCACTGGGTAATAATTTCATCCTCACTCGGAGCGTAATTTCTCCTTTCTGGGTGAGTAACTAGATCTCATCTCTGTTCCCCAAGTGTGATTTCCCTGTGTGCCCACTTGGATATCTAGCTGGTGATAGTCTGGAAAAAATGGGGTAAAGGGAGCAAAAGGATTTGATCCGCTAAAAGTTGTGATTATAATAAATATGGCTGGGCTGATGGAAAAATTAATATTCCTCCAAAATATCTATCATGAAAGATGTGCGGTGTACATGCTAAAAAATATTACACATTATTCCCATAACAAGAGAGAACCATTAACTTTTGAGATTTGAAAGTCTTTAGTTGTCTTGTTTTTCCACGTAATGAGTTGTGAAGAGTAGTAAAGTGGGAAGGTTTGGTTTCATTGTCTCACTGGACCTTGTCTAAGGAACAATTGAGTAGAGAGAGGTGGGTGGATTAGAGTTTGAAAACCTCCTGAATCTCATTTAGTCATTTATGGATTTAAATCAAAATTCAATTGTATTTGGTGAAAACAGATGGAAGAAATGACGCTGTTTAGGCATTGGGAGCTTTCTGTGCGCACACCTTTGGCCAAACCGTTTCTCCATTGTCGTTTGACGTACTTCCATTTCAAAATAAAAGTGCTAATGTCTGTTTTCCGGTCTGTTTACAGTCACTGTGTTTACTCACTACTTCGTTCAGAGTTTTGTCACGTGTGTGCACAGGAAAATGTCCACCTAGTTTTCGGCGCCATCGAAATTTAATGGTGCACACATTTTTCATGGGTTTCCGACCTGAAAAGACGATGACTGGTAAACATATGCCGGGATCATTTCTACGTCAGCTCTCACACGGAGGTCTGCAGCGGACACTTCGTAAGCGATCAGCTAACGAAACCAGCGCCATCGTTAAACCGGACCGGAAACAGTTGAGCAGTACTAAGTGGAACCCGGAAATGGTTGTGCAAGTAGCCCATTGAATCTCTTTAAGGTTAGGGCATAGACTATGTAAAAATGGACGCAGTCACTGGGTCTGGAAAATACAGCCAATGCGGATGTGCCTTGAAGCCTGTATTCTTCGGAGTCACCAGCAGAGGGCGACTCACTGGTTGCAAAAAGAAGTCCGTTTCTACAGAAGTCTATGAGAAAAGGACTACTTCTCTCTTGATTTATAACGTCAGTAAACATTTTCATGGGGAGTTTATGGTTCAATCTCTAGTGTCAAGTCTTCTTCAATACAGCATCATTTAGTAAATGATGGACTCATTTAGAGTAAAATAGATGATAAATCACCGTAGGCATTGGAGCGTGGATACAGCGTGATTGACAGCTGGTCAACCTGTGCATGGTTGCAGGTGTAGGTGGGCGCGGCGTGGACGTTGATGGGTCCTCCTGGCACTTTATCCATGTTTCACCAAGGCTGATGTTGAAATGTGACACAGAAACCATCCACCATCAATTTACTCTAATGACGACCAGGCCTCTGGTGGGCCACCTCTCTCAGCACCGGCCACCGATCCCCATCCATCCTGGCACAATGGCAGCTTTATAGCCTCCTTCCAGGATTGTCCTCAGTCGGCCAATGGGATGGGACAAGTCTCAGCCTGAACAAGGGGCAAACGAAGGGATACATCTGGTTGATAAATTATGATGTTGCCCAAAGGGTTGTTGCTTCTGTTTTTGGTCGGTACACTCACCAATTAAATCATTATCCAGCAGTGATTTATGTTGCGTAGTGTCTGTCTCCACTTATTCGAGTCAGGCTATTGGGACTTATTTGTGATAAGGCAGTTTAAAAACTGTTCTGAGTTGTCTGTGATATGTACAGTCAATTTCTTATCATTTGAATGGCATATCTAGCAGTTTGTATTTATTGATATCATCTGTATTTCTCAATATAGTACAGCAGGAACTACGCCACTTGGATGTATTAATAAAAGCATGGCATTGTTATGGCTTTCACAATAAATTTTTTTCTGACTTTAGTTTTTAATTTCTGCTTTTAATCATTTTAACCCCTGAGATTTTTGGTGATCAAATTCCAATTTGTCCAATACATTGGTTTACACCTTTACGCCTGACACCTTCATTGTCAACTGGGATTACAGAGTCATAGATTCTTGCTGCGTGGTGGCAGACATGAAAGACATGAGACGTGAAAGACTACAACATTTGTGACGTCTGTGGAAGGAAGCGCTCCCGACGGACGTCCGGGGACAAGAATATAAACGAACATGGCTTCCGAAGCTGTGTGTATTTTGTGTTCGGAAAAGCCTAGATATCATTCCCTCCGTTTCACTTTCACCTTGCGACACAGACAGCATCATTCCTCTTTCCCTTCGCCATATTTTCATTTGTGCGCGGCTCCATCTCTCCCAGCAGACTGCTGCCATCTGTGCTCCTGTCGGTCAATTTGGACGGAAAATCTCATTCCGGATCCTGAAGTTGTCAGCACATTGTATTAAACTGCAGTCACACATTGTTACCTTATTGTCTCAGTGTTGACCGGGGTGAGGTCGGCCTCCCACTTACCAAATGTTTTCGAGCCCATTCTCCATATTCCTTTCCCGCGCAAAACGAAGATGGGGACCTCGCACCTGTTAATGGCCCACTTCTGTGGCAAGGATCCGAAAAATTGCAAAAGCATTAAAACTTGTATTTATTCATTGAATGAAATGCAGTTGTTACCCTTGGAACTGCAGTGTTTATCGCTACAAGTGACATCCTCTTCACACAGAGCAAGTGCAAGTGAAGTTGCGCAAACGAGGGTCCGCTGTACGCCAAAGCCACTGGTGTTGTGCGACTGGAGCACCACATTTTTCTCCAAGAGAGAAAATGGGAAAAATGTGCCACCGGTGGTGTTTCCTTCAAAAGATCGTTTTATCTTTATTGGGATAATAATTTATCTTTTATTTAGGAAGAAAAAAAGAAGAAGAAGACACGTGCTTAAAACACAATGCCTGCCGGCAATTAAAGCGTGCTTTGGCTGTGTTTTCCCAGCCTATTAGATGATCTTAATCTCTGCCTGAACTACACCTTTTCCTCAGAATGGATGTTGTGAATGTGGAGGAGGGCGAGGTGCATTTCTGTCAATCAGTGCAAGTAAATTAAATCATTCAAAGCACAAACTACATTGTGTTAATGCCACGGCAATTAAAACCAACTGCATCATCTCATGCTACTTAATTGTTATTTGGTCAAATGCAGAAGTGCAAAAATACAAATTACACAATAAAAGACCCCCCCAAAAAAATACAGTTAACAGCACTTGAACAGTAAAATAAGGTGTGTATAAAAACAAAGTCTGATTAAAGATGATAAAATACAAAACAAATACTGGAATACAGTATGTACAGAGGATAAAATGTTGAAGGTGCTGAGAAATATGATTAAAATATTTAGGTGAGACGAAAAGTTTCGATACATTTGAAATCTTTTAATCCAAGGGGTTATAGTGTGTAAAAAGTCTGATAATCAGGATGTTCTTATACTTGCATGAGCGTGACGATTAACTTGTCTGCATTAAGACAATATTGTGTGGATAACAGTTTTCCTGTTCCTTTATTATTAGAACATTATTTTCTGTATGGAGAGAGGAGTGGACGTTTGAGAGACAACGTTCCCTCACTTCAAACGCAGTGCCTCAACTAACAGAAGCACTTTTGAGGCAAAGCACACTTGAGAAATGTTTCTAGAAGACATTTCTTTCTTCTTTTTGAACCCAGCGCAGCTCCTGTTGCTTCGCTCGCTCACATACCATCAACTGAAACAGAAGGCCACTGTGAGCTTTATTAGTCATCTGCTCACAGAGCTGAAAATCAGGAGACGTTGCAATGTTTTAACTAAAGTGAGTGACTCATATTAAAAGGAAAAGGATTGCTATAGGTTGAAGGGGGGGGGGGGGGCTCCACCGTACAGTGTTGCACAATAGGCCTGTCAGTTTCTCCAGAAGTCAAGTTCAAATGGATTTGACTCCAGCACTTGGTTCTTTAAAAATAGTTGGAATCCAACTGCATCACTGTCCAATCGGCGCTGCTTTGCTTGCTCTTGTACCCCTCTGTTTTTCATTCAGTGGCTTGGTTAGCTGATGGGACAATAGAGCATGCAATACAGCAGGTCAAGCTGGGCCACAACGCAAATGTATTCAAACCGTCTGTCGAAAAGGTCAGTACCAATGACTGTAAAATAAAGATGGACGACGCATCTCCGCTTCCTCCCGCTGTACAAAAGTGAAGGCAAAATATCTTGTGTACCGGGTCCCGCCCATACACTCGCTCGACCAATCATGAGTCAGTCTCAGCTGTCAGTCATGACTTTTCGCCCCGTTCCTACAGCAACAAATAACTAATTAAAACCAAATGTACTGAAAAACAATCAAACACTTGAACACATCAGTGTGATAAGAACAACCTTAAATTGATTTTTATTTTTTATTCCGTCATCATCACACATTACAATAAGTGTGAACAATATAGACAGTGTAAACGAACACACAGTCCAAATAGTCTTCGTCTGAAATCATGACTGAAATGTTCAGGCTCAGGCAGAAGCAAGATGCATATATATATGCCGGCCTACTTTCTTTGCAATTTAAGCTCCCTTCCAAAAATAATCAAAGAGAAGAAAGAAAAAGGAAAATCATTCGCACTTACCCTAAACAATGGAAATTAGAAATCATTTTTTTTAAAACCAAAAGAAAATTACACAGTTTTATATTCATATTGGCATTGTTCCCCATTTTCACCTAAACAATAGAAATAATCTCCTTTTAATACCTTTTTTGGCTTTTTTTAACAGTGATTTGCAAATAACTCTCAGGTCATATTTGCCCTCTTGTATTGAGAAAAACCTTTGTACACATTCTGGGAGTGACTTTGATTTAGCTTTGAACGTTATTTGTTTTTAACTTATATTATACTAAATCATTGAATTTCATACCATGAGAATTTTGAAACAATGGATTTGTGTTATTATATTAACCAGCCTTATTAATAATACGCATGGCTCGTTTTTGTAGCAAAGCTATTGAATTTATAGCTAGTTTCAAAGTCGACCCCTACAATTCCACACAGTGAGTTATGTAGGGCAGTATTCGTGAGCAGTATTTTATATCCAAGGCCTTAGAATTGAGAATTGCTATTAATTATGAGATAATAAATATGTTGTTTCTATGTTATTTGTGAACAATAACAACCTCCAGGAATTTTGTCTCAAAAACTCCATCTACTTCAGAATTACAGACTTTTAATTTTTATATCCATATCAATTTCTTTCTTGATTGCTAAAATTATAAATTTTTCCCCTTTCTTCAAGTGAAGCTTATAATTTAAATAATAGGTGACAGACCATTTTCAACATATTTGAATTCATTAAAAGCTGTTTTAAAGACAATGAAAGCCACAGAGACAATGCATATTAACAGTATTAATAAAAGCAGCATATAAATGGCTGTTCAATGCTTGAGAAGATGGAAACTAATAACAACATATTTTTCAGTATTTTTGCTTAAGAAATGACTGAAACGTTGCAGGTTGTTTTTCTCTAGACTAACTAATCAGCACTAAAAAATTGATAGTGGGATAAAATGTGTTCTACTAACTCAAAAAAGGGATTTAGTGTTGAGTCAGTCTTCAGCGAATATATCCGTAATAACTGCAAACTCAACCCAATTTATTCCAAAGTAACAGGCCAAGAGTGAAAGCCTGTTACCGATGTCGGGCCCCACTTGTGCTCATAGAGCTGCGGTTATAGTGGATGTTAATTTATTTATTTTCAAAAATGTTTTGCATTTTGACACAGGGGGTGACTCACCAGGAAAGGACCAGACTCGGCGATTAGTACATAAAAAGCTTTGTTGTGATCCTCACTCACATTGATGGTAATGGTAACATTAGCCAGTTATTAAGATTAGCATTTTTCATATTTTTTCTTAGAAAAGCCCATTATGCTTATCGAGTAAATCACTGATTGTTTAGGGGTTTTTTTAAGTCTACATCAACTAATATATAGTAACTGAAAAGCCTTGAGCCCTGAAAGTAACATCCCATCTATATAATGTGTGTTTCAATAATAACAAGTATAAAATGCTGTCAATCTCCTCAGAGCGCTGTTGTTTTTCTCCATCAGCTGGATCTGCTTGTGCCTGATGTTATTCCATATTTGTACTGTATTTTCCACTAATAACTCGTGGCAGCACGGAATGAGAGCGGTACATGACTACAATGTTCCCGCTGTGTATTTCACAGGGTTATTGACTTTTCCCAGAGCTGCAGAGCACATATTCCATAAAGCTCTTTATTATAGGTAGACCTAGATGTAGAACATGTAGTGTATGAGTCACAAAATGCCTCAGTGTTAACATGACAAACAAATCTGGTAGTTCCGGGAAGTGTGTGTATGTGTGTGTGTGTGTGTGTGTGTGTGTGTGTGTGTGTGTGTGTGTGTATTATCTTGAACTCACTTCATGGTTGTGTGTTTGGGAGAGAGGGAGAGAGTGTTTGTGTGTATGTTTTTACTTCCTGTATCTGTTTTTTTTTTTTTTTTACCTCAATGATGAAATACAGAACATTTGTCTTTGCTGTTTTTGGGTGAACTGTAGAGGGTGAGATGAATAGAAGGGTCGTGGGCATGTATTGAGAATAAAGTGGACACTTTCAATTGGAAAATCAAGAGCAGTATCTTTATAAACATGGATATGAGCTGGAGTTGTGGCCGCTGGGAGGGACGCGGAAGACAGAGCGACAGTCGGGCAATGAGAGGAGGAGAAGGAATAACTTCATCAATCATCTATTTATTAGTCTAATACAATTGTTTTTTATTATTGCAAAAGATAAGAAAGAAGCAGACTTATTGGTTTAATTGACGAAGACGGAAAGCAGCATGTTGACATTTTGTTGATTTGTTTGCTGAAATGCATGAGTGAGACAATTTCTTGTTTTTTTTGTTTTTTTTTAACTATCGTTTGAATGTAAAGTGTGTGAAATATAGATATAAAATTGTGTTTTAATACCGTTTTCAACCAAATTTAAAAAAACTACGGCGGCCCTGAAGTGCAAACCACAACAGCAAATCACACAGCAGAGCAGCAAATCACCACAACACAAAAGCAACTCACACAACACAAAAGCAACTCACACAACACAACAGCATTGGTGAGACTGAAACAGAAAGGTGCGTATCGGACACTGATCCTCTTCCTGATTGGTCGCACAGGTCTGTCATTTACAAAGCTTAAGATAACATTCTCCATCGGTGGTAAAGGGGAATGGTACTTTGTCTAGAAAAACGTACAAAGACAGGAGCTGTAATATGTATTGACCTCACTGTGTTATCACTTGACTGATAACGCAAACGCCAGCAGTTAATGTGCAGTTATCGACTGTCCGGTGTGCGGTTTCCCGTTGATATTTCTGTACCAGCCACGGTCCTGGCAGCAGTGCAGTGCCGTGTGGAAGACAAGTTGCCATAGTACTACATCAGGTCTTGCACCTTCTGGGATTTCTGGGAGTTTCATTGCCTCTAAAAATCTCCATGGCTGTGAGGTTTGAATTCAAGCCCACACGGTCGAGTTCCCGAGTCAACGCTGTCTATGGATTTATTCAATCAGATGATCAGAAATGTTTATTCATTTCCAGACATTTTCTGGAGTTCAGTGTAACGGCATAACAAGGGGATTTGTGTTCACCGTAAACTAGATCGGTGTTTCCTTGCTGCAGAACATTGAACTTCAGGCCGAAAGCATTTCAAAACAAAGAACCTAGTTGTTTCCAGGGTAGAGAGGGCAGTTAAGTAAAAACAGAACATACTGAACTGTGCGTATAATATCAACATCATAATCGCTAAGTGCACTGCGTGAGGTTCACCGACACGACATGACATTACAGGATGTCCAGGTGTTTGAATTCAGAAGGCACATGCTGTACGCTCCCTGAATCCCCTTTTTAATATCTGTCTGTTTAGTCGGTGTATCTCTTGTCATTGGTTGCCAGGTCTAATGCTCTTGACCTGCTACAGAGACCATTTCTGATGCTGTTGTGAGAAAGAATAATTGACAGTGAAGGGCGACTGCAGTGAATGTAATTCGGCTCTGTGAGAAAAAGGGGAAGAATGCAGGGTGCCGCTGAGGAAAGTCAGATTTCTACTAGCAAAAAGATTCTGCCCAGGTGCTTTTATAAGGAGGCTGTGCCTTTCTGAACTACTGTCACTCAACCGTTGCATGCACCTAACACTGAATGGGTTCAAGTGCCTCAGCAGTGCTAATGGAAACAGGGAAGTTGGCGGAGAGATGAAGAGACTGAAAGATCGACTTAGAGGAAAAAAAATGTTGCATTAAAGGAAAACTTTGAACTATGGAGATGACTCAAATTAAACGATAAGATAATCCCCCACCTGACTGACACCTACTGTAAGAGCATTTTCTGATGCGACGTCTTCATTGCAAGGTCTACGTCCAATCTCACTATTTTCCACAACTGTAGCAAATAATTGTCATGAAAATAAAAAACACGGCTACGATTAGTGACTTGGCTCGAGTGTCGGGAAATATCATGGTCGGGGGTTGAAATGACTCGGTCAGCGTCCCGCGGCTGGGGGCTGCTTCATGGTCGGAACTGCATGTGTTGTCTGACCACGTCAGAGAAGGGAGTGGTCCCACCTGCTGTGAATGCCTCCCTCGAGGGATGCGATATTGTTCAAATGCACATTTTCAGACAGTCTCTTCAGAAGGATAGTCGTGGTTTTAAACAAGGGCCACAAATATGTGTATTGTATCAAATGAAAAAAGGGAGGAGCAAATAACGATAGTGTTACAATGATGCGCTCGTTTGCATCTCTTTTACGCACATATTTGGTCGGGTCTTCATTTTTTCTATAGAATGTGCGGTAAGCCTGTACTTGAGCTGTATGTGCTTGTAAATCCATGGTGTTCATGCCATGGTAAATTGCACCTTTTTACGCGTAAAGTCAGAGGAGGGTCGGGCACCAGGGGACTTTTGGATACGTGCAGAAGTGGTGAGACGCAGCAGACCATCCTAATACGATGTCAAAACTCTATTGGGTGAAGGAGTTTTCTGAAGCTATCTGACCATCCAACAAGAAGCCTGGACAGGGGCTGGAGCCGTGCGATCTTTTCAGTCGTACGACTCTTTTCAACTTTCAACTGTACATTGGACATATTAGTGCGTCCTTATACACCGTCCCCTCATTTTTGCCTCTTTATTGAGGTTTCGGCACACAGATTACGCAGCGTTCTGTCTTGTCAGCGTTCTTCTTCTACCGAGCCGACGGGCATTTCACACGCACAGCGTGAGCAGTCAAGTCGTGGCTGACGGTCGGACCGTACAGTGTGAGCACATGAATTCAGATCTTTGGCTTCACATCGCAGACGATTTACTCGGACAGTGTGAGTTGGAGTTTAACAACAGCATTTTTCTAAAATCGCACGGTGTTTGCCCAGCTTTAGACACTGTCCATGTCTATGGACCCGGCACCTGGTACTAACCCCCCCCCCCCGACAAAAAAACCCTCTGAAAATACCAACTACCTGCTTATGTATGGGAAGCATTGTAATTTGACTCCAATATGAATCTTAGTTGTGCTTGCTATAGGGGAACCATCATTGTGATGGTTAAAAAAATATATATTTTCAGTTTATGTTTGGGAACAATTGTGAAAACAAATGAAAGGAAACCAAGAAGTGGTACTGTGTCAAAGTCTGACATTTTGTTGACCTGCTCAAGTAACCTTTGTAATCAATAGTTTGATAACAACATCAAACTACTTCCTCCTGAAGGACCACAGTCATAATTACTGTGACTCCCATAGGACTTTTTGTTTGCCATTATTGGGCATTTCCTGAAAAGACTGATGCTGTTGTTTTTCTTGGTAGCACAGAATTAAATCACAATCTCAAATCAATCATCCTAAAAAACCCTCCACCCATGGAAATTGAGTCTTTCTTTCTTTCTTCCTAGAAGCAGCTAGAGAGAAACTATAATATATAATATAATAGCCATGCTCTAAAACCTACTTGCATCCTTTGGTCTATTGTTTGGCAATTTTTTGCACATATTGAAAATGTGCATGAAAACAGGTGGTTTGGAAATGCACACACTGTTAACTGCGTACATCCCATATATGCGAGAACAGAAATGTTGAAAGCGTAGACTGTATATAAATGATGTTCATTTTGTAAAGTATGGCCCATTTAGAGTAAAACAGATGATTAAGCACCGTGTGCATTGGAGCTTGGATACAGTGTGACTGACAGCTGGTACCATCCAATTGGTGCATGGTTGCAAGAGGAGGTGCACGCACTGTGGACGAGGTCTCAGAGACCCACCCCCAATCCTACATCTGGTTGCAAAAAAAGATGACTCAAATGCTGAACCCTAGCGGGATGAGGCTTATTAAACCAGTGGCTAATTGAGTTGTCTTAGGGTTGAAAAAAGAAAGGAAGATAAATGGACCGAGGAAGAAGAAGAGAAAGGCACATCAGGAGAGGAGAGCAGGACACCAAAGAAAAGATGGACAGTAGCTAACGGGGAGATCCTGTACATGGCAAAATTGAGGAGAGATGCTGTTGTTCATTAGCTTCTGAGCTAACTGCTGCTGTCTCACCCCCCCAGCCCACCTCAGCCCCAGCCCCCCACAGCTCCTAAGGTTTCTGCTCATCTGCATGAGCCTCTCGGAGGCCTCTGGTGTCCACAGCCCAGATACTAATGAGGGGCTGAGACTGGCCGATCTGGTTACACACACACACACACACACACACACACACAGCTAACTCCAGGTCATTGATTCTGGGTTTACCCCTGTGATCTGCCACTGTGCTCACACACGCACATGCATGATCAGGTGGACACACACACACACAGACACACACACACACACACACACACACACACACACACACACACACACACTGGTCCGGGCATTACTTGCTGTGTGTTGATTATCCAGCCGCAGATGCAAATGGGAAATTAAATGGGAGACGGTTTGGGGTGAAAAAAAAGAAAAGAAAAGTGGAGTGGAGAAGTGATGACAAAATTGAGACGACTGCAACCAACACCGTTGTTTTGCTCGGTGGTGTATCGATCAGGGAGGAGAGGATTTCGTCTGACAAGGGGCTGGGGGGTGGCTTTAATGTCCAGATCTGTTGATAAAAACACCGCCGCATGTGATGGCTTACACATGAATCCCCTCTCTGTATCTTGTTCCATCTGCTTGTCCCGAACTGCAGCTCATCTGATAAGAGGCAGAGGACATATGCTCCTGTAGAGCTCATTGGATAACGTATGGCGTAAACATGACCAGAGCCGGGGCTCTGATTTCGCTTTTCTCAGGCCACCCACCAGTGCAAAAATCTGTCTTGGTCTTCTCTCACGTCACTCAGACTCAAACTAAATGAATGTAGCCAATCTCATATGAGCTTAGTTATATCCTTGTTTTGAGTTTTTATTTGAAGTTAACGCCACAAATGTACTGCACTAATAAAGTTGTCTAGCCTTGTGGTTTATAAACACACAGCTTGGAATGGTTGGATCGAATTGTCGCCGTTGCTCCTTGAAAAAACAAAATCGGTCGGACCGTACAGCGTGAGCACATAGATAAGTAAACAAAACCTGCAATAGTGAAAGCTGAGGACATGCAGAAATGTTTGTGTTGCTATTAAACCAGACAAAGGGATTTATTGAATGGAGAACAAACATAATAACTGGAAAAATACAATTTCAATCTTCCACAAATCATACAAATTTGTGAAGAGGTTCACCTCAAACTTTCAGCGCACTTCCAAATTAACCCTGAGGAAGCTGGGTAGTCTTGTGATATGGAAAAGGATCTACAAAAGAACATTGAGGACAAAATGAATGATCATACTCAAGAAATGGGTGCACATCTATTAGCAGGGCCACATTCATTTTCAATACTCAATACCCACTAAGACTAGGTTGTTATTTTCAAATAATGTAATACATTGATATTTTTAGAAAAAGCAAACTTATCCTCTTGTTGGTTCGACCAAGGCCTCCTCTTCGCTTAATAAAACAGGGGTCATGTTTTTGTAGGCACAATGTGAAAGGACGTCACGTGTGGCACTCCCGTGGTTTAGTCCTAGATGCACCGCTTGATAGCTGGGGACTCGTTGCATTTGGAGAATATCTACAGATTCAACTTTTCTTTTCTTTTCTTTTCAGTTCATCTTCTTTTGGCAGGCAGCCTTTGAAATTAAAATCCTTTTCTCACAGAGAGAGAACAAGAAACAATCAACAAAACAAATGCAGCACAATTAGACAATGCAAGGAACTAAGGGACAAGGAATGGATGCAAGAATCACAAATAAAACTCTTAAAAGAAGGGAAATGTAAGAGTATGTTCAAGTTCATTCCTTTTCAACCAGGAGAGACTTAGAGAGAAAGGAATGAAGAATTAGTTAATTTGAATAAGATTAGATTGATTGAAAACAGGACGAATAGACTTTAGCGCTTAACAGGAAGTAGAACAGGTACAGTTGGATGTCCAATGTCCATTTAGTTCATGGTTGTGGACATTTTTGATCATTCCATGTGACTCTCTTATTTTTTACTTTTCTTATTTATGTTCTTCTTTCTCGTCACTGTATGCACAATTTTCAGTGCTCTGGCACAAAACTGAAATGTCACCAACAGAAAATTCCATGACAACTGCGTAAACTCCGTCTCCTCACGTAGATCGTCGACTGAAAGCTCCAGAACATTTACACGAGGATCCTTGTTTTCTTACTGCCAGAAGAAAACTAGATCGGTTTTTCGAATTTAGGTTAATGTTTAGCCGTTCAATAGTCTGGTTTCAAGTCCCATGAAGATACTGAAATTATTAAAAAACAAATATATACTGTATACTAATGTGTCATACAATCCATCTTATCAGTGTCTTGTACTTAATTTGATATACAGCCACAGTGAGCGGCAGTCAGAAGCAACACAGCCTACAAATAAGCATGGTGCATTTACCACTTCAAGTGTAAAAGTCTTTCCTTGTCCTTGGTCCAAAAGAGCTTTTACTCACCTGCTTATTCTCTCTCTCTCTCTCTCTCTCTCTCTCTCTCTAATGCTTGACATGAGTATGAAATTGATTGATTATTGTTTGAGGTTCTGAAAGAAGTGCAGTCTCTCTTGGACTCCTCCTCTCCGCATGCGTTTATCACCCCACCTTCCACCCACCCCACTTCCGTTATGCTGCTGCTGCACATGGGTGCCGTACATGTATTCCATGCAAAATAACAGAAATTGTTTTTTTGTCAGCCTTTAAACGTTTTTCATTCAAACATGATAGCGTTTTCCTCCATAATGTTTTCAGTCTCTCTGGATGGATTTCCTACAAAATCAGGACATTCTGGGTATATGTAGACAGACTTTTATACCATTGTTGTCAAAATAGTGTAATGTAAAAATGTGCACACGCGTGTGTGTGTTTGTGTGTGTGTTTGTGTGTGTGTTTGTGTGTGTGTGTGTGTGTGTGTGTGTGTGTGTGTGTGTGTCTGCCAGAGAGATGGACTGAGGCAGTCATGGACGTGTGGTGGAGAAATGGCTTGTGACATGGTCAAGTCTATAAAACAGGATGCAACAGTGACTGTGTCTGTTCCCTGCGAGCGTCCTAACCGAGTCTATTTGTCTTTGACGTGTCAGGACGGAGATTGATTCGAAAGTCCAAGTGTTGCAATTAACCCCTTCAACGACCATCAATCACTGCAATGCATAAAAACAGTAATCTAATTAAATAACCGGGAGAGAAATGACGCCATTACTATCTGTCAAATGTCCACTATTTCCAAATGATATGAGGTTGAATGCTGTCACATGTCGCGTAGGGAAATGAGATTGTCTGTGAACTGATTGTATTGACGGAGTTAAGGACAAAGACAAACATTGCATCTCATATTCTTCTATTGTTTAGAGGAGACAAGTTTTACTTTAGTTGTTATGAAGTAAACAAGGACGTCAAGAGGAAGCTGATGATGAGTGTGGAGGCGGTGAAAGTAAATTTGTTGATTGGTTATTGTTGTATCAGGACTTATTGTGATTTATGGAGACGCCTCAAAGCACACAGTTGTGCTTTGAGAATATAAATACTTTTACCCAAGAGGAGAAGTTGAGGAATTATTTCCCCCTGTACTTTATCTCTCGGCTGGATGCAAGGGAAGGCAACATCACTTTAAGATAACCAGAGGAAACCAAAAATCATTTTGGAATAGAGTCTTCAGTCGTGCTCGTGGTTCTTTGAGGCACAGCGGAGCTTTCATTTTAACGTAAAAAAATTAAATCACAAATCTACATAGAAAGGCAACCAGGTACAATTGGACTTGTATTTCATATTCAGTCACACTGAAGCAGAGATCTGATCCCGTGTTGATGGTCCATATCCATTTGAGTTTTCTATATCCATCCACAAGGTTAATCCTTATGAGCTTCTCTTAAGCGAGGGATTCCTCTGTGTAGGATATTGTTATACGTTTTGTGTTGTGTGTTCCTCATGCAGATTCTGTGCTTTCCAAGCCTTTCAGGTCCTTGTCACCTCTCCAGATTGGTACTCCTGAATCTGGCATCAGTTCAAATTTTTCATTCGTCTATTTGGCAATGGTCGCCGTCTGACTTTAGCGAGTTGGCATGCTAACGTTTGGTAATGAGCAGAAATATGTTTTGTCAAAAACCAAAAGTTTAGATATATTGATTTTCTTTTTTAGAGCAAATTATGGTTTGAATGGAAATTCAGGGGGCCATAGTTATTACAAATCATTCTCAGGAGGAGGCATGGATGTCTGTACCAAATTTCATGGGAATCCATCCAGTAGATGTTGAGATATTACACTGGTTAAGGTAAAATCTTGAGCTACTGGTGGTGCCAGTAGTGCCTTGACCCTCTGCACCATTTGCTGAGCTAAGACCAAGAGAAAGAGGCGTAAAAGGAAGAGTAATTAAGCCACCAGATAATCCTGACGACAGCAGCAAAAATGGCTACTCAGCTTATGGCCAGTAATTGTGGTCGGGACACTATGACCTTATACTCGTGCAGAGTGACTAAGAGGAACGGGGGTGGGGCACGGTATTTGTCCCGTGGGTAAAACCTGGCTCCGCTCATATAAAGAACATATATGTGTGGCGGACGGAGCAAAGGCCTCGGCAGCAGGTTGATGTCAGCAGTTACAGGATTACACGCGCTGTCAGTGACGCCACGTGGAGTTCAACTCATAATCTTATAAACTCATTTGTGAAAAAATGGGAAAGGCCTCATGCAGGATTGGTTTCAGAGTTTGGGACTTTTCCTGTGCTTACATATTTATTTATATATTTATGCAATATGTTTAATAAAAATATACAGACTGTGCCATTTTTTGTCAACAGAGACCTATTTCTTGAAAGATAAATAAATGTTGCATGTGCTTCTTCAATAGTCCTTTTTATTCCCAGTCTTCACATTTTCCGTGTTTAGCAATATTGATATAATGAAATAATGTACACATGTATGAGTTAATAGGATTTTTACAACCCTGCGTGTGTGAGTGCCTGCAGCTTTTCTCCTCGGGCTGCAGGTACAACCTTGTCTCCAAGTAAATTACATTTCTATACAACTTAACTGCAACAACTAAAAGATTTAGTGGGAAATGTGACTGTAACAGTCTTTGTATGTCCGCCATCCACCACAAAGTCCTCCTGGTGAAAAATACACTGCCCCTGAACAGAAACCAGCCAGTGGTAACGTTTCCTAAAGACGTTAGTTGTCTTTGCTACAAGCAGACTTTTTTATTTTAATTTCAAATCAAAGCAGTTAAACCAGAAATATTTTCCTTTGTCATCCCATACATTCTTCCTCCTTTGTCAAAACCCAACACCTACTGTACATTATGTGTACATCTCAGCTGGATTGATGAGCGAAAGAGCGAGCTGCAGAGGTCTGGTCTACGTTCACTTCCTCTCAAATTCTCCCCAAAGTTGATTTCAGTGGAAAGTTTACGCCCAAAGACTTTTCCATTTCATAATCATAGTAATTCAAATGTGTGTGGTTGTGGGACAAGTGGGAACATGATGATTCATGTGCTGTGACGATGCCATGTTGTCCAATACTTTTGGATACAAGTGTTTCATTGGATTTCAGGATTAATGAACATGAATATGTGTGTGTGTGTGTGTGTGTGTGTGTGTGTGTGTCCTGTGTGGTTTGTTAGGGGAGATGGCTCCACAGCTAAGGTGAAAAAAAGGACAGGAAACTATTCGGCTTTTGGGCTGTAAAAAGAATGATTTCGTTATTGTGGCAGCTCAAATGTTTCTCAATAAAGTCATGGTTACTTGACTTTTGGTGTACCTTCTTAGCTGATGTGATCAACGACACAGGCTCTGTATTGTGTACCCCCCACCCCCCAATGATGTTCTTTTGATTTGGAATGATTCTGATGTCTTAATGTTGGTTATTTGGTGTTTCCAGCTATTGTGTGTGTATTTCTTTATTTAATATAAAAGTGTTAAACAAAGTGGGTGGCGGCACCTCCCAGTATATGCTCCTGTGACGACGACGACAACAGTCAAAACTCGGAGACCTGTACTGCTTCGCTTTCATTTCCTACCACTAAAACCCGCTTGGGAGTCCGCGCCGTTGAGCAACCGCTTATTGCACACGGCGCTTTTTCCACAGCCATTAAATTCATCACTGACCCGCTAGGTCTTAACAATCCTGACCTTCCAACAACAATCAATCCTCCCCGGTCTGAGAGCTCCATCCATCCCCACAGGAGGACGTTGCCACAGTGGTTCGGAGTGAGCGTGAGGGAGCGCTGCTGCTTGCGTACGGGCAAACGAGAGTCCTGACTCTTTGGCTCTGCTTGCACCCCCGAGCTGCTGGCGGGACACCAGACCTCTCACCCGGGGGGGGGGGGGCAGATGAGATCTCCATCACACCATATCACCATCTCCTCCTCTCATCATCATCAACACACACCCTATACCCCTTCTCCCTCTCCCCCCCCCCCCCCCCCCCCTCCCCCCGGTCTTGCTCTCTGAGGTGTCTGGTGACTCTGGCCCCTGTTATCTTGCCCCTCCCTTCATCGAGGAAGAGAGAGGGAGAAAGAGGGAGGCTGCAGCCCACTACCACCATGTCCCCAGAGGCCCCTTGCCTGCCTGCCCCTCCTGCTGCTCAGTACAGCTGTGGCTCAGTACCAGACCCTGCCCAGCTGGGATCCCAACCCTGCCAGGGAGCCACGAGGCGAGTGTGTGAACGCACCGCTCTTCTCTCGCTCTGCATCAAGTGAAACACACATACACTTAACTCCAGCTGCAGCCGCCGAAACCTCTCCGCTGCCGCTGAGAAGAACCTCTATTGAGCATGGCCGTGTCACCAAGGGCCCTGGCACTTCTGCCCCTGGCGCTCGCCCTGCTCAGCCTGGCGCCGGCGCCCGCCTTGGGAGGATGCCCGTCGGCCTGCCGGTGCTCCTTCGCCATGCTGCAGTGTCTGGAACCGGACGGGATCACCAGCGTCCCCACTCTGGCAGCGCAGGAGAGCGAGAATGTGACGGAGATGTGAGTAAGACGCGCCACCTGCTCTTGTGTGCTCCTCTGAAATTAGCATTTTCGGTGGACTCGCATGTCTGGATGGTTTTTCTGCCCATATCACTCTGGGTTGGCGTTGAATATGTTTATGATCGCAGATGTTTGCTTTTGATGGAGCCTTTGTATCTGTTCTGGAGTTTTGGTAGAATTTAGGAGACTATCTTTATCTGAACCAGGTGCTAATTGGCTCTACAATCATTGTTTGGGTTTTCTGGACGAGATGATGTCTCCGATGGATGACCACGGAGCAGTTGCACTGACCGTGTCAGCTTTGTTGTGCAACTAAAAAGTTCCGTCCATCGCTTTGGCCCAGTGCTTCTCTGCATGCTGTTGGAGCGCAGATGTGTCTGTTTATTTCTCACCATTTGATCAGCAGAGGTCTGATGCTGGCAGAGTGCGTTTGTCCAGTTGTGTTTGGCATGAAGTAACGTTCATGTCGCACCAACGTACTACAGCAAAGTACGCGGCGGCACCTGCCTTGAGATTGTCTCTGTTCAGTTCTCGTGACCCGATACAGACAGGGTCGGATTCGATTGTTCCCAGCGTCAGTCAAATCCAAGTGCTGCTTCACGTGAAGTGAATCTACTGCTATTTGAGATTGATTCGTTTGGCCAGTAATGTAGTCATTTTGATTACTGGAAATCAATTTTTTGATTGGCGCGGTCAAAAACTGGACGTGACGGGAAGTGACGGCCTCTCATCCAGTGGTCGCCAAAGACTCTCAGCAATATCAAATCTCATAGTATGGGGGGAAAACTTGCCAAGAAGCCCGGACAAACTACAGCTGAGTTGTTTTTTAATTGACCGAAAGCTGCAGGTTTATGTTACTGAGTTCAAATCTGACCATTATTTTCGCTGAAACTGTTTAAAAATGCATAGCAGCACTATTTTATCCACTCGGATGTAAACAAATATGTCACAATGCACAAAGTGATCATTCAGTTACAGTTCCATAAACTCCCGTCTCAATGAAATAGACTTTAAAGCATTTTAAAACCACACATCGGCAAAATAGAACTTGATTCACATTAAGGAATCTCAGGGTTCTCTCTCTAAAATATCAGATATGG
Source organism: Scophthalmus maximus (assembly GCF_022379125.1). Lineage (NCBI taxonomy): Eukaryota > Metazoa > Chordata > Actinopteri > Pleuronectiformes > Scophthalmidae > Scophthalmus > Scophthalmus maximus. Next base: position 16,160,775 of record NC_061534.1, read on the forward strand.
ACTAAACCAGTGGTTGATTCAGGGCCCACTCCTAGAAAACTTATATAATCTAAACATACCACTCTAGTACTGCTGGCAATCAGGGCAAAGATTATCTCAGATTAGTCATTTTTGAGCTTCTGGGGCTCTTTATGCCGCAGGACAGACAATCCCTGCAGGGAAACGTGTTTGAATAAGTCATTTCTCAGGCGAACAGAGACTTTTCACTCGGCTGTCTGCAGCAGATGACTGTTATTTGTCATCGGCTTCTTAAAACTTCGTACGGGGAAACGAAGTAGAAAAGTGACCACCTGTGATTTAAAGAGGGCTGCTGTGTTATTATGCAACCCACCATCAGCTTCAACATGGAAAACTAAATGTCACCCTCTGCACCGCCATGCTGCTCTCCCTTTGTTCCTGTCCCTCGGATCTGAGCAATTAGCACTTGTTAAGAACGAACTGCATTTGCGAAATGCTATTTCGGTGGAGCAAGTAAATTCGCCGCCGCCGCCGCTCTCTGCCTCTATTCACCTATACCCTACTCTCCTCCTCTTTCCCTCCCCCTTCTCTCTCTCCCTCGCCTCCCTCTTACCTCTGAGGTATTTCCTTGTACCTGCAGTTAAGCATGCTTAGCCGAGCTCGGGGCGAGGCTTGACATTCTCCCTCAACCGTTCAGTCAATAAGTGAGCGAGTCTTTCTCTGCCGCCATTTACCGCGGTGCTCCACATGCCAGCGAACAACAACGCGCGCCGTATTGACGGTGTAGTGGGGGAACACGGCCGACGTGCAGAACAAACACGGGGGCCATTAACCGTGGAACAGGGGCTGAAATTCATCATGCGCTGAGTTATAAATTCAATTTTGTGAATTGCCAGTCAATGCCCCCACCCAGGAACAATAGATGATATACAACCCACTTGGCTCAATCCAATAAGCAAGGGGCGATGGGTGATCGTGGGCCCACCTGCCCTGTAATCACATTATTGTTGCGCGGTTCAATCAGACCTGAATAAAAAGGTCTGTGTGTTGCAGCTGACAAATAGGGAAGTGGAAGGTTGAAACAAAGGCACATGATGAAACCGGTCGGCATCATGTAGAAATGACTGCAGGTATTTATATTTTGGGGGCGATGGAGAAAAATCTATCCATCCATCCAATGAAAAATATGTCATATACTGCCTACTGAACTTTTACTTTTTAAAACATAAAGTGTATTTTCTTTTTCTGGTGGAACCTCTGTGCAGACATGTATAAATATGAAAGTAATATTCAAACCAGATATTACATCTTTTCAACGAAAAGCTGATGCTTTTTCCATCCTGCACGACGCAACAATTTAAAATGCTGCAGCCTGGATTTGTAACATGGCGTCCCAGAAAACTAGCTGAATCTTTGTCCTAGTGTCCTTTTTTGCATGTTTAAATTTGCCTATTAAATATTTTAAATGACGTTAATGTGTGTTTACAGCCACTAAAAACTTAAATTCCCAAGTCTTTATATAATACTGTGTAGTTGGACTAAAAGTGTTATTAGAAACATCTTCAGTTATCATTTATTACAAGTTTAATAGTCAAAAATCAGCTTTATCCAGAGTCTGTGAGTGCATTTTATGTAAACAGCTCACTAACTCCCATCAGATTTGGAATAAATGTTGCTAAATCCAGACTGATGTATGAAAACACTTCTTTTCTCAGACAGAGCCACTTCAAATAAAAACAGACAAAATATAAGATTATTTAGGGTCCATGTAAGACTCCATCACTCCAAGTCAGATGACTGTTGTTATAGGCTGCATTAGTTTTGGTTACAGGTATTCTTATTAAACTGACAACTAAGTGTGTGTGCATGTAATGGAAATGCTATAGACACCATGCCACTCTGAAATCAAATTGCTGTTTCACAGGGCCTGGCACTGGAGAAGCTGGACCCGTTTCCTCCTAAATTTAAACACATTACAATGTTTTTTGCCTATTTCTACTTGTAGTATAGTATAATATAGTATTGTAAAGTATAGTGTGTGCCTAGTTTGACAGAATTAGAAGGCTGCTTTTGCAATCCTTCGTTCCTTTTACAAGAGCTTTTGTGAAATTTTAGTTCAAGAGGCAGTTATGGTCCAAATACAACTGTGAGGTGGAAACCTGAAACCTCCAGTCTAAGTAGAATTAAAAAAGACTTTTCAGTTACGTAGAAGATGTCTTTGTGTCCAAATGAGAAATATTTGCATATTCATGCATCCCGAATTTGCCGATGAAGGAGAGTAAATGTGTTAAAATAACAATCAACTATAGTTCATCAGTGTTTGGAGGGAAACGTCAAAAGCGAAATTTGACACATCAGAGTGTGAGACATTGAGGACCACTGTACATACTGTACACCAAAAGTTGTGTGAAACTTTTCGTGGCTTCAGAGAGGGCTGTGTGAATTCCTGTTAAGTCGCCTCGAGCGACGTCTGATGACTGCAGGTTTGAAAATGAGAGGAAGAAGGGAGTTTACCAGGTGTCTGTGGCCTGTTCCTCGTCTCACCTTGAGGCTACGTTAGCTGCTACCAGTATAACCAACTCAAAACCCTGACCCAGCTTTCCGCAGTAGAGTTGCATTGTGGGTAATGGTAGGCTGCATCTCTGATTCTGCTGTGTTTAAATTTGAACGTCTGATGGTTCCATAAAAGTGCAAAGCTAAGTAAAGTACAGAAAGACTGTCATTACTATTCCAATGTAAAAGCATTTTTAAGACGTTTTCCTTTTGAAATATATGGTTGTCCTTCAGTTTTGTTAGTAAAATATGTAAAGGTTTATTCCCGTGTTTACAGCATTTATGAGATTGGTCTGCAACAGGTTAGACTGCAACAAACTTGGCTTAAGTACGTCATGTTCTTTATTTAAAGTCATGGTCATGTAAAATGAACTTTCACCGTAGGGTGGCGCCTTCCATCGAAGGTTTAGCGGGCACCTCCAACTGGACGGAGACCCAGGGGTAGACCCGGAACTCACTGGAATGACTACAGACTCTGGATTGTCCCAGCAGGACCTAAAAAACGCAGCTGGGGGGAAGAGGGATGTCTGGGACAACTCGCCTAGCCGGCCGACTCCGTGAACCGATTTCGGATAAGCGGAAGAAAATGGATGGATGAAAATGTTATCTTCATCCTCTATTGTGGTCGCGTCGAGGCACCCTCCAGAAAATGATGTTATTTTTTGAATTCTTTTGTATTATTTTTCTGATTTCATGGTTAATTTAATGTGTGGGAAATAATGCTTTCTCAAGGATATTTTGTGTGGTAGAGAGGGACGAGAACATTGACGTGGACGGAACCCCACAATCTTTGAATCCAGAGAATCTGGTCCTTTCAGAAGAGCTTAATAAAGAAGTGTCCTCCTGAGTTAATTGGACGACATTCATATATGGGACCGGAGGGAAGGGAGCGAGTGGTGGAGGAGGCCAGAAAATGGGGCGGACGGTCCGCTTCGCCAGATCCTTGGTGGGTTCGACCAAGCCGTCCATTCAAACGTCTCATGAAAAGAGCGGGAGCTGTCCTTGCGCAGAGTGCTGAATTGATCCACAGTTATTCTGAGCCAGGCTGTGTCTGGAACAGTGGAAAATGACTCATTGAGAAGAATTTCCCATCAGCCTCATCTACCCCGCATCTCCTGAAGGCATTCTTTTTTTCTTTTTCCACATGAGCAGTAGATTAAGTTCTGATGAGAGCTTTGTGGTTTGTGGGTCCCTGGACATCGCGGCCGGCTTCGTTATCCGCTATTAGTTTGTTCAAAGAATGTCAGCGAGTGCAGACACGTGTGATGGGGGTCGAATCTTCTTTTATTCCATCGTCACAGATTCCACTCCCACTTGCTCTCAGGGTTCCATGTGTTTCTTCCCATCCTCCTCCTTTCCTGTTGTTCCTCTCCGGTCTGGATAACTATGCCTTAAAAAAAGGGGGTTAATGGTCCAAATAATTAGCTGCTGAGTATTGACACAGGTCAGCTTCTTCTGTTGCTCTCGTCGTTGCGTATGGATTGTCGTTGTCAACATGCAGGCAATTCTGCGCTTTCTTTGTTGGCAGATGATTATTTTTTTTCTCATCTGTCCACATAGGAAATCCCGCAAATGAAACACAAAGCCACGGTCAAGAAATGGGATTACTTTTTTTTCAGCTGTCTGTTTTCTATCATTGTCATTCAGCATGATCTCAAGTGAACAACTAGCTGCAAACGGCTGAAGGCCACAAACAAAGTGTATGTATTCACCTTGAAATGCTCTCCCTCCCTCCCTCTCTTTCTCCCCCTCCCTTTTCTTTTTCATTGAACAGATACATCGAAAACCAAGTTGGCCTGGAGAATATAACAGAATTTGATCTTGTTAACTACAAGGAGCTGAAGAACCTGTGAGTTATCCTTTTTCTTCCCACACACCCTTACTTCACGACATTCACTCAGCGGCTCAGCATGCTTCCAGACAGAAGACTGACGTATTGCAACGTACTTGTGTTGCACTACACTTGTGCTGTGCATCTCTGAGAATCCAATGTCGTTCCATGCAACTGACCGTTCACGATGCCCCTTCTTTTTGTACTGTTGCTACAGCAGATTCCAAAATGAATGACTCCTCAATTTTCCGGACATGAGTTCGACATTTCTTGCAGCGCCCCATCCGTTTCGCTGTCTGAAATGACAACATTTCCAGGCAGATTTCGTCAGCACAAGCTCCTGTGGGTTATTAAGCTGACATTGCATTCATGAGTGTCGTTTTGAAGCCTAGAGTTTAACATTTTTGACCAACGCCATCTTGTTTTTTTTTTGGCCCAGGTGTTGGAGTGTGGGGGTGGGCCTGGCTGACGGCTTGTCACCTGGGCGCCCACCCACACCTGCAACCATGCACCGATTGGACGGTTATAACTGTCAATCGCGCTATATCCACACTCCAATGCATATACGTGCTTTATCGTCTAATTCACTCTAAATGAAACTACAGTTTACTGAATGAACGTCATGCTGTGATGGAGAAGACTTGAAACTAGAGATTGAGAACACCAAGTCCTCAGGAAAATGTTTACTGACGCTATAAATCAGACATTTTCTCATAGAAACGGACGTCTTTTTGGGACCAGCGAGTCGCCCTCTACTGGTCATTCCAGGGAATACAGGCTCCAGGCACTTGCGCACAGCAATTTTTGATTGAGCAAGGCTTCGATCTACCAGAGATCTTCATCAGGCATCGTCAGGTGCCCATCACAAAGCAGGACAAAGCATTATGCAGACACGAAAATCACTCGGGTGCTTGGGATCTGCACGATTTTAGAGTCATACGTGTTCATATATTCAAACAATTTGAACTTTACAAGAGAAAGACATTAATGCAAACGCAACCGTTTCTCGGGTAACGTTAGCTCAGGTCACTGGAGTGCAAACTTCGTTAAATCCGATATGAGGATAGCACAGAGCTTCTAATGTTAGCCTAGATTGAATTTTTTTAAGCCCAAACACAAATACTTACTGCAAAACAAACAATGTGAATATGTCAGTTTGGGCTTTGGTCAATGAGGGAGAGGGAGCAATTATCCCTTCTTTTTTTTTTTTGACAGAACAACCAATTAATTGATTAACTGAAAAAAAGAAAATACCTATCAAAAATGACGATAACGTTACCACGGCTTTCAGCTGTTTGTGTATCAGAATTCCAAAGATTTTACTGACGTGCTCAATATTTACAACAATCTGCTTCGTTGTGGCGTCTGTTTTGCTCTCTCTCCTCTCCAGCACCGTCACGTCGTGTAAGCTGAGGCTCATCTCTGCCAACGCCTTCCAATACAACCTCAAGCTCCAGTATGTGTAAGTGTCCATGTCAATACAAAGCGACCGTCTTCCCTTTTGTCTTGTTATGACCTGTGCGTGTGGGTCGGGCTGTTTGTCACTGTCAGTCAGTGCTCGGCACATGTCACACGAGATGAGATCGTGAAACCACTTCTGATCATCTTTCCACATAGGATTGTTTTAGCATGTGCCATATGTAGTTGTAAGAAATATAACATTCTTCCATGTATCGTCCAGCATTTCTTTTTCTTTTTTTGCAGTTTTTTTTAAATCTTTGTTTAATGGATATCCATTGGTTTTAGGATTGTTAATCAGACAAAACCAGCAATTTCAAAGAATCACCGTGAGCGTTCAAAAGTGATCAATGCAGAAACTTACTAGCAGATTAATCAATGGTGAAAATAAACTTTTAGTTTCAGTTATCACTAACGAAAAGGTTTTTTTTCTCCTATTAGTTTCAAATCTACAGCTTAATGTACCAAAGAAACAAACAAGACTGTGTGATAGTTACAAATCGATCCAGTTGTAGCCCCCACTGTTTCCATCAGCCATGAACACATATTAATAAACAGCCTGGTAGTTAAATTTCAACCTTTTCACTTACATTTCGTGTGTCTTTCTTTAAGCTACGACATGTCAGCTAATTCAGTCGTTTTGGAACAGCTCAGCCTTATAATCCAGGCCCGACAATAAATAATTATATGAAGACTTATCAACTAGAACCATCAAATCTGTCTATTCATCAGCCTCCTTATCGCCACCATCTTGTCCTCATCAAGTGTGTGTGGAATGTGTCCAATGTTTTGTATCTGATAGAGAAGCGGGTTTTGAGGACCAGAGTTTGGGTGGGGGTGGTGGTGGTGGTGGTGAGTTAGGCGGGTGATCTTGAGAAATTGGAGAAGACATCCACCAGTCACCTTTTACTCGCTCACTTTGGCGGATTATCGACAGCTGATGCATAATAAATACACTCCACTAAGGGTCCATTATCACGTAATCAATATTTCACCGTGGAGGGAGAGGGTGGGCTGGGCTTGGTGTGGTATACACTGGCTTCTGTGTGGCAGATGGATTTCTGAGATTAAGAGGGAGTGACTTTAACCAAATCCAACAGTGAGCACGGAGGCTGCGTCAGCTTCCTTTTTTCTCCTTGTGTTGTTGCCTTCATCCACAAACCTCCTCAGTCTAAATCGCCTTTCATGAGAACGCGTTCAGGTCTTACAGTACGAATGGCTGAAGTAGAATGGGCTGCTATTCCCGGCTGCGCTCTCCCCCTGTGGACCCGGGGAGGAATCGAGCTGGTAATGGATAAGCCCCAATGGCTAACCCATCTGACATGAACTTTTGGGAGCAAGGAAAACAAATAATTGAACCCTTGGCCCTGCCAGAGTGAATATGTATTGTCTTCCATGTTTGTGCTCCCCAGTGTAGCTTTTTGTCATCTTCTGAAGGGGCTAGATTTACAGCCTGGCTTCTCGGCCGTCTGCGGCTCATTTGTGAGCCACTGTGATGATATTTTAGTGTCCTGTGAGGATTGACAAGAGGATATGTGGCATTCATCTATCATAGCACTATTGTGGCAGCTTGACATACATCACTGTAGATGAAGGCTTAAGTTAATCACCCTATTTGCATTCATGTTCTCAGAATTTTTAGCAGTGAAGTAAACACGGCTGCACAAGCGCGATGGTGGCGCTCCCCTTTTGGTCTTCATATCCCCACCTCTGCCCCCCTCAAGGTGATCAATGCTACTTCACCTATAGACCATATAAAATACCTAAAGTAGAAATGTTTAAACTAAGTAAAGCGCTGAAACGTTTACAGACTATAGTGTGATTGAACGAAAAAATCAAGTCATCTGCTTTCAAATCGCACCCGGGCTACAATAACAGTAAAACTACTTTTGTTGTTTTCAGACATGAACTCTAAAATAGATGTAGCTTCCATTTCTGGTGGCATCACTCGCATACGGCTGGCACCCTACAGCAGGTGGGTGTGTTTTTATCAGTGCACCGTATCAATTTGATATTTCTACAATACAAGACAAACTAATTCCCCCAAATGCAATTCTGTGAAGCACTTCCCTCTGTGTAGATGAGCAGTGTCCTTCCTCCGAGAAGTGTTTGTGACTCTCTGGACTAATCACCTAATGTTCTCAACACAAAGCGAACACGGAGAGTTGTGCTCGAGGTGTTTGTGAGTGTGGCTCCTGGCTGTTGTGAAATACTTGCCAAGGTAATTGATCAGAACCCATTTGGGTGCATTAAAGTTTTCCACTGAGAGTGATTCAAAGCAGGTAAAGCATTGTTCTGTGAGTGAGCAATCAAATCACAGTCGGATTCATCAGCAAGAGCAGGACTAGATTACGACAGTGAAAGGTACTTTTTTCTTTTTTTTACTTAGAATGTTCCTTTTATCAACCCAGATAATGATTTTATTTTTCCCCTCAAAGATTTATCCTCTTTCTCAAAGCAACATTTGAGCAAGTGGTGAGATTTCAAAAAATCATTTCAAAAACACCAAGGTACTGTTACCTTATTGTGTACAAATGTGGAGGTAAATCAGCAAGTTTCTCCAGATCTCTTTTGTTCAGGTGGTTATTTCCTCTCATGCTGAAAACTCATAAAAACTATGTATAAACTCCTGTGTGTAAAATGTTGGCAAAGCAAAAATACCACATGTAAAAGCTTTCACAAATAGGTTAAATTGCTGTTGTGTTAAATAGTGAAGCAAGGTAAATGTTGATAATATGTGTTTTCTCTCCCTGTTTCACAGGAACCTGGCATCAAACTCTCTGGAGCTCATCTCCTGGAGGGTGTTTCGTTTACTACCTTTGCTCAACCTGTGAGTTCCTTTACAGACCCCCGAGCATGAAAATCAAGAATTCTAACAACCGCTTGTAATGGATTTTTTTGAAATAATACAAGATATATCATGAGTGAAATAAGCATCCAAGGTATTTTTTTACCTTGGAACTGCATTGTATGACTGTCTCAAAAGCACAGATTCAGTCAGTCTGGGTTTCATACTTCACATACCTAAGGAATCAGTCCCGTCAACTTGCGAGGTGTACAAAAAAAGCCCCTGAAACATCCAGCACAGATCGAATTTGTCAGTGCAGAGAGTGAGAGTAAGCATTAGTGCAACATTGAACACAAGCTAACAAGTTAACAGACATAAACAAACTAGAATGGCAGTCAGTAGAGCGCATACCTCCGCCAAGGCAAACAGTTCCCCTAAATACAATCAAGCTGCAACGAACTGCACACATTCATAAATATCAGTCCCTTTAAAGATGACATATTTCCCCCTGCCTGCAATCTGAGAATCTCCACGTTTCTGTTGAAGGGGCGTGACATTTCCTACACATTTTGAAATCGGTTGACCAATCACAACAGACTGGGCCACCTGGCCAATAAGCAGACTGGGCTTTATCGGGAGGCGGGGCTAAAAGAAAATCCAGGCGCTTTAGACAGAGGGTGAAGAGAGGAGCTGAAGGAATGGGCAGTATGAGGACAATGATGCCTTTTCTGAACATTAGAGCCTGTAAATCTTTTCAAGTGGTAACCCACATTAAAAGTATGAACCTAAATATGAGCATTATATGTCACCTTTAATATTTTTTAATCCATGTGTTATTCCCTAAAATTATTAGTGAAAATGTCAAACACTTTGTCCAGATCTGCACCGAAGTTTAATGGGTTAATTTTTAGGCGCACGTCCCATCCTTCCCCCCAATGTTCCAAATGATCCATTCAGTAGTTTTCCATTATCTTGCTGAGAAACAAACAAACACACAAACTAATGGACAGAGGCGAAAACGTAGCCTCCTTGGCAGAGGTAATAAAAGATGCTAACTTGCTGCATAAAAAATGTTGAGGCTAACAGAGCTTTTTTGCCCCCTCCTCTTTTCTTCCCAAGGGTTTTGAGGGACAACCCGCTCGTTTGCTCATGTGATCTCTACTGGCTGCAGGAGTGGCAGCGTAATGATCGCGGCGACCTGGACAACCAAATGTTGTCGTGTTTCTCTGACAACCAGGAAGTGCCCCTCAACTCTCTGGTGATAGATAACTGCAGTGAGTTTGGATTTCATTTTGATATACTGCATGTTATATGTTGTCATTATATATGACTATCGCATCCCATGAAAATAAATATTTCTAAAATATGTTGTAAGCCCACTTTGCTCAAAAAGGTGGACGTTTGACCTTTATTGTGCAGAATCATGTGTTTTGAAGAGGTTGTTGGAGAAGTACCTATACTGTTCTTCTGTCTCCTCGGGTCATTGTAATCCCACACCGACTCCATGATGTGGAGATCTGGGATTTGTGGGGCGACAGACCATCTGTTGCACGACTCCTGGCTCTTGTGTTTAAAGATTGTTCTTTATGCAGAAAGAATTTGGGACCGTGGGGACTGTGTGACGGACAGAAGTCAAATCTCTGAATGCGCAGGCTTTTTTTCCCACTTTTATCTGTTAAAGAGTTACTGTACTCACCTTAAATCTGAGTTTAACACAGGTTATCTTAGCGTATTTGTTACCTCACTAGTTGTATTCCAACATTCAGCTTAAGCTCGAAGCTTCCAGTACAGTGAGCCTGAATTAATGTACAACTATAGAACAATATTTGCATAGAGGGAGGAAAAAAAGTTATCTTGGCAATTCAACCATATTAGGGAAAAACCGTATCAGCCTAAAATGTATCATTCAAGTTTTCTATGATTTAAAACAGATGGGATCTGGATGGGATCTTCAAATAGTCGACTCTAGAGTTAACGACATTTTTGTATCATGCAGAGTAATTGATGTTTAAATGACTCAACTCAATCCAGTTGGCCTGAAAAGGGAAAAAAAATTGAAATCATTTATTGTTTCCTTTATGTGCATTAGTGTCTTCAACAAGCAGGTGCAGTGAAATGCAGGGAAGAAATTAGCTCAGCATTGTTGCCTTAATCGCACACAGTGGGAACATCTTGTTGCCGGGAGACGAGATGAGTTTTTGGCCCTGTGCTATTTCTCTAAACTAAAAAAATAAAAGAGAGAGAGAGAGGGAGAGAGAGAGACAGAGAAGCTGAGGCTGGTTGTACCATCTCATTAGCGAGCGTTGCTCATTGCTATACGCTCACGTTGTCTTCTGTTGCTCCCAGGTTTGCCCGTTGTGAACATTGTCTCCTCCAAGAACAAGATCCAAGAAGGAGGCAACCTGACGTTTGAGTGTCACGTGACAGGAAGCCCCACTCCCAGTGTGCGATGGCGAACTGATGAGCTCAACTCTCCGTTCTTTACCCAGGTAGTGAAAGATTTCAGTGTGTGTGTTATGCAAATATCGACAAATGCCGTTGGTAAAAACAATTCCAGCCATGAAGAAAACATGAAGTCTATGATATCGAGCATATAAGCATAGAACAATCTCCCACTGCATGATTCAGAAGTTTGTCAAACACAAAGGAAATATTGTGTTTTAGCTATTTTTGCCAATTATTTACACATAAAAATCTATTGCATGTCATGCTCTTCTGAAGGATTCTACCGTTTTCATCTCGCCTTTCAGGGTTTTTGTTTATTTATTTTTTTATTATTTATTTATGTATGTATGCATGTATTTATTCATTTATTCTGGTTTTTGTTTTGTTTTTTGGCATACATGGTACATGCAGAAAGTGGAAAGTCTTGAATTTGCCTCCCAAAGAGGTTATTCACATACGCTCAGTTCATAAAAGTCGTCAATTGTTCGATTTTTTGAATTTATATATTTTGAAATTGTAATAAGTTTTCTTGTCGGAAATCTGTTGTCGTGGGACTTGTTGGCAATAACATAACAATAAACATGTAGAGCATCACCAGACGTTTCTTCCGATCTACATTAGCCAACTGCCACTCTGGCTCCCTGTCAGTTATAGAAATAAAGTAAGAATTTAATTCTTGTTTGTGGTTCCCTGACCACACTGTCAGAGACCTAAAATCTTCTGACATGAGGCTCTCGTCAATCCTCAGATCCTGGTTCCATCCCGAAGAGCTATTAAGCTATCTAAGTGCTATTCTTGCCACTCTTTTACATTTGATTTCACTTGTTTCGCTTTGACAATTCGAGCTAGAATATCTTTTCAATCACAAGTGTTTCGTTTTCTCTGCTTATTTTTGGCTTGTGGCTGTACATTTCTGAGGCCACACGTCCGTGTGTGCATTTCATTTCACCATTTTCTCTCCTTCCTTCTCTCAATTTCTCCCTGCTCTGTAAAGCTCTCTAGATCAACGGTATTGTTGTTTTCTAAAAAAGCGAGATTGGCTTCTGCAATTTATTGATCCGCAGTCGAGTAAATTGGATCCCACTTCATCTCTCCAAGCTGAATAACTCCTAAGTGATCCAGTAGTAGCTTTTTGGCTGTGACCGGGCATATTAACCTCCTCCGCTCTTTGTCTGCCCCGTCGGCGGCTGCAGGAGAGAATCTTGGGCTCCACATTGGAGCTGGTCCTTTTCCTCAGCAACGTTTCTTCCAAAGACAACCTGCGCAATCTCTCTTGTGAGGCCGAGAACCAAGCTGGGCCCAGGGAGGAGATGGTGACACTGGACATTGAGTGTAAGTGCCCGCGAAATCAAACCACACTCCTGAAAGCTCTCGGGCTCAATGCGAGTCGTCGGGGCTTAATGGAGGTTAAGGTGAGAGCACACTGGGGCCGGTGTTGTAGTGCAGGCGAGGTGGACAGCGCAGAGAATTGCACGGCACTGATTTCTTCTAATGCTCCTTCTACAAATATGAGTATGTACCCACCAATGCTTCTAATGGAGCTCTCTGTCATCTGCCACTCACTCTGGTAGCTGGTGAAAAGATTTAAAATAATGAGTGAAGTGCTGCAGGTATAGCTTGCCATTTAATAAAAGGGGTACAAAGAGGCCAAAGGAAAGTGAACTTACCTCTCCTTGCTCTTATCAACAAAAAACCACTTCACCTCATATACACCCTTCTTCTAAATTACACTTGTGGCTTGGCCCAGGAGGTTTGCTGTTGTTTTCTCCCCTCAGATGCACTAATGCATTTCAGGAGTTGGAACACTGGCGAAATGACAGCACCCGGCGGTCCCACCGAAAACGCAGTCGGATGCATTAGTCCTACATTACCGAAAAATTTCCCGCCCAAGCAATATCATATATCACCGGGGCTCAGTGACACTCATTAGAAAAAATAAAGCCAAAAAAGAGGGCGAAGGCGCCAATCAGCTGAGGCCAAATGCACGAGCATCGAGGGACAGATAATGAACGTCAGGAAAATGGGCCTGATAACCCGTGCGAATATCTGATTTGAGCCTCCGCTAATGGACTTTTCCCCTCCCACTCCGGAAAACCGCTTCATCCGCACTGATTGGCAGTCGGTAAATGCGTTAGTGCAGCTAATCTATCAGCATCAGCCCCCCCGGTGGACGGACCCTCGTTAACCGCCAGCGCTTTAATTACTCTTAATTACCTCCCAGAATAGTGGGTGTTTACTGCTGAGTGGCTCCCGGTGCCATTGATTCATGGTGCTGGTGTACAGTAGCTTCCCCCTTCTTTACATGGTGTTTCTCACAATTCCCTTTATTAACTTTAACGGTTACCTCAGAGAAAAAGGTTTCTCAGTATCGATCATCTATCAATCAGTTAACCGATTAATCGATTAGCAATTGACTGCTAAATGAATCGCCAACTATATCGATTAATCGGTTCAAGCAGTTTCTATGGGGGGGGGGGGAAAGTCAAAACTCTCCGATTTCAGCTTCTCAAATGTGAATCATTTCTGGTTTCTTTGCCCCCTCTTCGACAGTACACTGAATATCTTTGGTGTTGTGAACAAAACAAAAGCTCATCTTGGGGTTTCGGAGAAACGCAATCAACCATTCACCATTTTATGGACCAAACAACTTATCGATTAATCGATATGAAAATAATGGTTGGTTGCAGCCCTAGTATTTTGTATAAAAAGGTTCCAGTTGACTTGGAATCAGCCTGGGCCTGTCAGGCGGCATTTTGTTTATTACCCTTTTCCTTTTCTCTTTTTTTTTAAACAAAATGTTCATTGTTCTAAGTCTGCAATGAAGTCTGAGAACTGACAGGCTCATTAGACACAATTCCAGCCCTCTGTTTAACCCCTGCAGTGAAATAGCTTGCGTAAGATTAGTAGAGGTCGCTAATGGGCGATTAGTAAAGATGTGATAGATAGCGCTAATTCTCACTCGGCGTAACAGACTTTAGAGTACGGAGACGTATGCCTCAGTTTTCCCCTTAGCGCAGCACTCTGCGCGGCTGGGTCATGGGTTAAGAGCAGCGGGACGGCCCCGCGCACGACGAGGGGTCTCTGCACTCGAGTCAGGTTCGATCTAAACGAGGCCATTTCCGGTAACTTCGCGTCCAGCTGAGCTTCCAGGTAGCTTTTGTGGTCAGGGGCGACGACGATGACCAGGATTCATTATTCATAACAGGTCAGCGCAGGTTTGCTGCACAGATGGAGAACATTGATCGTGGAAACTCAAAGGGAACCTATAGTGCACTCGTTATACTGTACACGGTCAAGGTGCAACGTCAGCGCCAAGTCATGACATGCTGGATAGGCCTGTGCATTTATTTAAGCATCTCTGTAATCATTATTTGACTTATTGTGGTGAAAAGTTGCAAAGTGCATTCACTCCGGTCCTCAAAACTTGAGAATTTCCATTTTATTCTGCTTTTATATTTCAAGTTATCTGATGGCAATAGTTTTTCAGGATAAATGGACGTTTAAAAAACACATGGTTGGTTCATGTTTTGGGTGAAACTACCCCAAAATATAATGTAGTAGATTGTAGTAAGTGTCACATATTAATACATTAAGAATAATAGTCCAATCATATAATTACTTGAGACTGATTCTGTTAAATGATAATAACAGAATAATAATACTTTGGTACAATTTGTTGCTCATACTATTTACTACATACTACTACTTATAGTTTGGTATTTCTACTTTTACTTCAGGAAATGTTTTGAAATACGTCTTCTGTAATATCCCACACCTGATTACTTCCTTGCCAAGGATAGACAAACATGAGGGTGGTATCAATCTTCTCATCAAACTCTTGGCAAGATAAGCAGATGCCATCAAAGACGGTGACAGTCAACTACTTCTCTACACACCCCTCATCTCCCGAATCTGCCATGTTCCCCAACAGTTCCAGTCAGAATCCTCTTCCTGAGAGACGCTGTGCAGCAGCATTTCTGGTGTTTCCCCTTTGCCGTGGATGGCAACCCGGAGCCGAGCATCAACTGGCTGTACAATGGCAAAGTCCTGAGAGAGAGCGTCTACACGTACACGCAGTTCATCACCGACTCGTCTGACGGGTCGGTGAAACACGGCTGTCTCTTCCTCAACAAGCCGACGCACATCAACAACGGCTTCTACACGCTGATCGTGCAGAACAAACTGGGAAGGGACGAGGCCACGGCCAACGGGTCGTTCATGACCAACCCCTTCGACCCGCTCGACCCTGAGGGGATCATTCCCTGTAAGTTCCTGAAAGTGTTTTTTCTTTCTTTTTGCAGTGAGCCATTACAAACAGAAATGGCCATTAGGGCAGCTGAAGGAGTAATTTATCCAAATATCTTATAATTTTATCACTGCTCGGTCCGGTGTTGAAACAATGAGCTGATTAATCGCTGACACTTACAAAGCAAAGAGGAAGGAGTCAGTTATCAGAAATCGTACCATCTGATAACTGATTAATCTCTGATAACGTGGTTTGCATTGAGACATTGCGACTATTCTTCAAAACCAACCAGCAGCTGCTGAGGTTTTACTGGATTATTGACAGTTATTTCCAAACCAGATAGCAGGATTTTTAATCATCACACTGTGCACATACGCATTAATAAGCACATCCAAATGTCATAGTCTCTTATAATAGTGATGCAGACGCTTTAAAAATGAATTTATTAAACAGCGTATTAGGCAATCAATTAGTGAAATAGCTTAACGCTTGAGTGGAGCTGTGTGGAAAGGCAGCAACTTTGGCACACAATCTGCTTTTACCAACTGTATATAATATTCACAAATCATTGACAGTAGTGAGCGAAATATTATTTGAAAAATAAACCAGGACCCAAAAAAGGTACAAAAGCAAAAGAAAGCAAATGAGTGTATTTCCTAAGATGTCGACCTATACTTAGAACATGCCACTTAATCTTGTCTTCAAGTCATTGTTACGCTTTAACAAATACTATTTTAAGTGGCATGTTTACATTATACCATTGCTCTTTCTTTATCTGGAGCTTCGCCGCTCATGGCTTAATTTTTCAAGTTGTGTGTGAATGTTTGAGAAGCCGCTAAATAGTGAGTACCAGCTTGAATAGCACAGGCTGCACAATCTGTTCACCGTGTGTTCACAAAAGTGTTTGTGTTCTCACTTCCCACATGCCAGTCCTTGACATGGATCCAAGTAAGTCTTTGATTGACTCCGATTCTCCTAAAACATCTCAGCATGTCGCTTCAAAACCAGCAGTCATTTGACGCGAGAATTTCTCTTGACCAAATCTCGTCCTTCTACCCCTCAGTTCCAACAAACAAATCCGACATGGATGTCACAGAGAACCCGGAGAGTCGGGTGTTTGTGGTACGTCCGTGCGCCATCATTTCCTGATACTTACTGTATCGAGGACGCCGCCTCGCGTAACTGTGAGTCTGCTCGTTCTTTGTTCGAACAGGTGTCGGTGGCCTCGGGTCTCGCTGTGTTCGCCTGCACTTTCCTTCTCATCACGGTTCTGGTGATCAACAAGTGTGGCCAGCAGTCCAAGTTTGGCATTCACCGTAAGTTGATATTCCCCTTCTGAAGCTGAATAAATTAACACGTCATGTCCTGTTTTGTTAAATACAATCTATCTTTTAACCGGACGTGACAGGAAATCCTGGCAAAATAATACTTGCAGCATGAAACTCCCTGTAAAAAAGACATCTTGTCATCGCTACGCTGAGCTAAGCTGACCTGGTGTCGGAATTCATTTGTAGCACACAAACGTGAGAGTGGTGGCAACTTATGAAGGACAAAAAAAGTGTGTGAATATATGTTGAAATAAATGAATAGATAAATGGAGAAATACAGAAATAGCCTCTTTCATCGCAAACTGTATTTTATCTTTTATATATGTATTTTATCATTTATTTCTGGATGTATTTATTGATTTATTCATTCAATTATGTATTCTTATGCCATTCTTTTTCGAATGTAATTGTCCCAGCTGCAGGTGAACTTATACACATATTAGAGCCTTGTGGCTTTTGGCTTTTTTGTGTCTCCTATGCACCATTTGTGTGATGAAAAGGATCGAACCCAGTGAATGACGTACGTCCTCTCAGTCCTGAACATTACATTTGAAAATACATTTTTTGAACAGGAGCCATTATCAAACATTCTTAACCAAATGATTGTAGTTTGAAGCCGCAGATGGTTCTGTCAGGTTCTCGGGAGGTACGGCACAGGAGGGGCCGACTAATATAGGATCTCCGCCGAGCGGTAACTTCGCACACAGGCGGCCGCTGTGTCCGTCGAGCTAAAGTGCCTTAATTACCGAAGGAGAATGGCGGCACAAACCTACCGTGGCCACCGCCACGTGGTGAGGGCCATTAAAGAAGATGGATGGATGGAAGGATTGGTGGATGAATAGATGGATGGAGGAACAGCAAGATGTGATGCAGCTCCACTCAGACCACACGCACACACACACATACACACACACACACACACACACACACATTTACCCTTCTCACTATCGAAGTGCCTAAGTGGGGCTGATTGCCTAAGTGGACCCTGCTCCCTGTTTCCTTCCCTCCATTGCCTCTGTGCTCGCTCTTTGTTGTTCCATTTTCTACCGTGTTGGACTCTGGGGGTTCTGCGGTTTGCCTTGCTGAGTGGGGCTCTACAATTTGGGCCCCACTTGTTTGGCATTTAATATGCAGTGTAGTCAGGGGTTGCTAACCATTCAGCCTTTCCTATATGATCTGTTTTTGTTTTTTTCAGTTCAATGCGGCCTGATTGCTGCATGGTTGATGATGGTGATTATTAGAGCTTGTCATCATCTATCGCCATGGCACCAACAAATGTGCAACCAAGTTGGAGACCATCGACTCCTCAAATGGGGGGGGGGTTGGGGAATGGGTTCTGAATTACTCCCTTTGATGGGCGCCGCAATCACAAATGGTTGGAGGCTGATTAGGCGGTACATCTGTATCAGTTACTCTTGTTTGCGTCCCTCCCCCGTGTCATTAGGATCGTCGGTTTTGGGCACCGAGGACGACCTGGCAGTGTCACTCCGCTTCATGAACTTTGGAACCAGCCCGCCTTCCTCAGACGAAGACTCTGGTTTGTCCAGCTTCGTAGAGAATCCACAGTACTTCTGCGGCATCATCAAGGACAAAGACATGTGTGAGTCTTGTTTCCCCTCTGCCGACGTTTGTCACTGAACCCCACACTGTGAGAAAATGTCACGAGGTTTCAGTGTCGTGATCAATGGTAACTGTCGCCGTTGTATGTGCCTGATGGGTGATCCCAGTGAGCACAAAGGAAGTGGTGAACTCTTAAGCTAATTGCCTTGCTGCAAACAAGACACGTGATGTCCAAGACCTCCCCAGATTTTTTTCAAAGCTTTTTTTTGTCGTATTTTTACGATCAGGTGTCCAGCATATCAAACGACAGGACATTGTGTTGAAGTGGGAGCTGGGCGAAGGAGCGTTCGGCAAAGTCTACCTGGCAGAATGTGCCAACCTGAGTCCCGACAGCGACAAGATGCTGGTCGCCATCAAGGTAGGGAACTCCCCTCCCCTCAGTCTCAGCGGTAACGTCGTTTTTATTACATCTAGACTTTGGTACCGTCAGTGAAACCATGTCAGCTGTCAGTGGTGAGGTCCAGACAGCAACACTGTGACTGTAGACTTTTGATCGAAGTACACAGGTAAGAATTAGATTTGATTATATTATTACGATCACAATGAGGCAAAAGTCAGAGAACGACAGTTCCGGAATTTTTCAAATAAAAATTTAGGTTGCTCTTTTTTCTTTTTCTTCTGAACGACAAAACTGCCAATACTTTAAGTAAAATTGTGGGGTCAAACGCTGATTTATGTCACTAGTCCCCCCTCCCGGATGGAATAAAAACATTAAAAACTTAAACTCACTCAATAATGCTACTTGCTACTACAGCACCAGTAGTATAAGTACATTCACAGCACTCATACTTAAATCTCCTCTATACTGAAATAACGTCGTGCGGTTTCGGAGATGTCTTTGTCAAAGGTGGTTTTTAATACGCGGCTCAAGTTACAACAGGTTAATGCAAAACCACAGCGAATAAAAAAAACCGAGACGATGAATCTTTACCATCCCCTTAATGATACGTGCTTTTATTATACAATGAATAACAGTCACTTGTTACACTCCTCACTCTCTGTTACTGTTAATGCTGTTAATTTAAATTTTTATTTTTACTTTTTTATCTTAAGCACAACAACCAACAAATAATTTGGAAGATCTGCCACTTTCTCAAACTCCAAAGATGCCTCTGTCCTTAACACTCTTTCAGTATATGACGTGGGTTTATTTCTAAATATGCTTTATTGCCACTTTCTCTCTAATCATCTTTTAAGTACAATTATTTTACACCTACATCTCAATGTTATTCTTCATAATACCAGAAAGGTCGACCATCTCTGTTAAGTATTCCAATCGCAGTGTACAGTAACTGTACACAAATTTAACAGTAACTGTAACAAATTTAATGACAAATGATCGGAAGGGAATAGCAAATCAATTTGCAGCATACTACCGAGATCTTTATGATTCTATGAAATACTTTATGAAATACCAAAGGACACATTATCAAGAACTGAACAATTTTTTTAAAATAAAAATGGTCATTCACATTTAATTTATGAGGTTTCATTAGTTTTCGATTGTGTGTGATTTTTTCTTTTCTTTATGTTTTATGCACGATGAGTATCTGCTGTTGAAGTCTTCTGTTGTCTTTGTCCTTTAAATGTATTTCGCTAAAGGTGGGGTTTATTCATAATCTCCGATTTCCGTTGTATGAGCCTGTAGGCATCTGTCTAATTTCTGTTTTTTGGTTTTATGCTGGTGTGTTTGTGTACAAAAAACAAACAAACAAGCAGCATCGTTTATATATAAATGCGCGATCCTCATGTGGTCGCAGACGCTGAAGGACGCCAATGAGTCGACTCGACAGGACTTCCAGAGGGAGGCGGAGCTGCTGACGGTGCTTCAACACCAGCACATTGTGCGTTTCTACGGCGTCTGTACGGATGGAGAGCCACTGGCCATGGTGTTCGAATACATGAGGCACGGAGACCTCAACCGCTTTCTTCGGTATGTGGTAGAGCGGCTCACGAGGGCCCGGGGTTCATTCACTCATTTAACCTTTTCCCCCCAACGTACAATTGGTATCGTCCCATCCATCGTTCGTCTGGAGAGGCGGGGTTCACCCTGGACAGGTCGCCAGCCTATCGCAGGGCCACACACAGAGACAAACAACCATTCACTATCACATTCACACCTACGGCCAATTTAGAGTCTCCAATTTAACTCATCCCATTCTGCATGTCTTTGGACTGTGGGAGGAAGGCGTTGGTTTGAACCGGGATTCGAACCCAGAATCTCTTCTTGCTGTGAGGCGAGAGTGCTAACCACTACACCACTGTGCAGCCCGGTATCATCCCGATGATACAGCAAAAGGAAGGAAGGCGGTGAATTGTAAAGAAGAATATTTAGCTTTGCTTAAATGAGAAATGAAAAGAAAATATTGTTGCATCTATGCAAATCTGATTCAGAGCAGCTCACAGGGTAAACATATAATTTACGAGATGTCCTCACGTCATGAAGGCAAAAATGTAAGGAGGATTTCATTTGAATACTGATGAACACGGTAAATAACCAGATCCAGCACTTAAGCAGAAATTGACAAGTTTCCTTGAACCGTGTTCTGAACTAATACGATATCTCGAGAGGCGGAGCTGCTGCAAATGAGTTCATAACAACACTTGAATTGTTGTGCGATGTGGCGACGGGCGAACTTTGAAACATGCTCATTCAATCATTTAAACTGTAATTTAAAAGCATCCAAGTTTAGAAAACCTGAGACAGTGATGACCTATTAGCTCTCACTTGGCACCTGGGAAACCATCTGACAAAACCATTAGAGCAGACGCGGCTGACGCTGTCTGCCAGGTTTTCTCCGCAGGAGGCAGATTGGGAATGAAACCACACGGCACACAGGCATGCACACAGACTTTGCCTGAGATGTATGTTCACGAGTGGGTGAAAATCGCATTTCCAGCAGACAGGGTGGGTGAAATGTCCGTGGGCCCCCACGATGCAGCTGCTTTCCCACCCTGCCACCTGCCTCTTAAACTAATAGTGATTGTATAGACAACTTCCTTTGTAAGGAGGGGACAAAGTGGAGAGCAGAGATATTAGGATGGATGGAGACACATCATCTGTGTTCTGCTCATTTAGGCTGGAGTTGGACGTGAGAGTGGGTGTTTATGATCCGCTAGAACAACCGAGAGTCAATGTGCTCTGCGTCTCTGAATTGCATTATTGCAAATCAATTGTAGGCGTATTACAAGCCTTATGTTTTCTATTAACCAACATTGTTAAATGGCTTTATTATGGCGTGGTCATGTCGACCATGTCTGCGAAGCTCTCAAGAGCTCTCAGTGTCCAATCTGCAGATTGAACATTGATGGGTCCATTGTCCCGCAGGTCAACCAAGGTTGATGCCATAGTTACCAACATGCTGAGAAACCAAACCCACTGTTTGATTAATCTGAGCTGCCAATGGAAACGGAGACGGACAGCAGAGGCCAGCATCTTCTGTCCTTAACATATGCAAATACATTTAACCCCATTATAATTCGCCGACGTCAGGAATCCAGCCACGAATGATTTAAAAATCATTCGTGGCTGTTCTTGAAACAGGCATAAAAAATCAGTGCCTGATTGATTACGGATAGATGGTAGAAATGTCTCAAGAGCCAAGCAGCAATACAGTTATTTCTCTTTACTAAAGTAATAGATCCATTGATACACTGTTCAGTTGAATGGGCCTTGAACCAACTCGACTAAAGAAAAGGGGAAAATGTTCTTTATGCGTTCCAGCTCCAACATTAGACTGAACATAGATCTGAGATAGATTTAAAGTTCTTTTTCAGTTTATATATTTGACAACTTACTTATACTGCCCTTTTACATTTTCGATATTACATTAAAACTATACAATACATTTTTAAAATGGTGCAATTCATCATTAAAAATTAAATTACTATCCTTTTGGCTTGTGACCCCTTGTGTGTATTTGGGGCTCTCTGTCATGTAATGTATATATATATATATATATATATATATATATATATATATAATTTATAAAACTACCTCAACCATCCACAACAGTAAAATGCTGCTCATTGCAGTTTTGACAAAAGAATAATATAAATAATATAGAATAATATAACAGTCACAGGGGCTGATTTACTTTTCAATACTTGACAATACATTGTGCTGATAATATACATTTGTTGTATTAATACTTTTACGTAAGGGTGTAAATACGTATTCCGTCACTGCCTGGGTGTAATGAAGCAGAATAAAGCATCATTTCAATAATAGCAGTGATCCAGAAAGAGTCTGTCTCCTGTGCCCTGGTGTCTGTAGAGCTCACGGCCCCGATGCTCGTATCCTGGAGGAGACCAAGATGCCCCCGCTGGGTCAGCTCACTCTGCCGCAGATGCTGCAAATCGCCGCCCAGATCGCCTCGGGCATGGTCTACCTGGCATCGCTGCACTTTGTCCACCGCGACCTGGCGACCCGCAACTGTCTGGTGGGAGAGGGCCTGGTGGTCAAGATCGGGGACTTCGGCATGTCTCGAGACATCTACAGCACAGACTACTACAGGGTGAGTCGCCTGGTCAAAGACGAGACAGGACTGTCGGTGTTTTATTTTTCTTCCTTCTGTGTATGCATCGATTTTCACCTTAACGCGTTGCTGGCCCGATGAAGCGGAGTGAAACATTTGTTTGTGTTACTCAAAGCACTGGAAAGATTCACCTGTACTTTTTTCGGAGAGAATGTCACGATTTCTCCGAATAATTGCTTACTGGAGCTGCTTTGGACAGAAATTACAAATGTGTCACTCTTGTTAAATCTCATTAATTCTGTGAAATGACCCAGTTATAAACAGGCCATTCATCGGCGGTGTTCATCAGCTGATATCAAGGGTATGTTCTAAATGTGACAAACCTTTTGTTGCGGTAAGATTTCGGCACAGAGGAGGTAAAAAAATCATTTGATCCCAGTGCGACTAGCTGCCGTCCCAAGTTCAATTGTAATTGTATTCAAACCAGAATTCCATCCATCCATCCGCTAGCGCTTTATCCATTTAAGGGTCGCGGGGGAGCTGGAGCCAATCCCAGCTGACATTGGGCGAGAGGCGGGGTTCACTCGGGCGGGATTCACTCTCACGTTCACACCTACGGCCAATTTAGAGTCTCCAATGAACCTAACCCCATTCTGTATGTCTTCGGGAACCCGAAGAGAACCCACGCATACACGGGGAGAACATGCAAACTCCACACAGAACGGCCCTACACCACCGTGCAGCCCCAAACCAAAAACCAGGGTCCCATACATACGTTTCAGTTGAACTTGAACTACGTCCCTGTTGCTAAATTCTATCAGAGGGCCAAATTCCATGTTCATCTTTTCACCTGTTGCTATGTCAAACAGTGAGAAAATGTATTTGCGTTTCCTCGCCCTCCTCCTCAGGTGGGCGGACGCACCATGCTGCCAATCCGCTGGATGCCCCCGGAGAGCATTATGTACAGGAAGTTCACCACGGAGAGCGACATCTGGAGCTTCGGCGTCGTCCTCTGGGAGATCTTCACCTACGGCAAACAGCCCTGGTACCAGCTCTCCAACAGTGAGGTGGGTCCGGGTGGGAAAGTCATTCAACGTCTGCGGGCGTTGTTGTTCATTGGCACGTTATTGATTCCATCGGCGAAAGCCCCCAGACAAACCAGCCTCGGTCGCCAGCGTTGATGCACCACAAGTTCAAATTAGATATTTTCTCACTTCCCTCTTGTAAAAATGAAATGAATCTTGAAAATGCCAGGGGGGTTCCTCTGTCGTCACCGCATGAAGACGGCGACTGGAATTCTTCTTCCGTGCTGCACAAAACACTGAAAGAAAATGTTTCTCTTGATTCTCTGAGTCCACCGGTTTTCACCGGTATTTCTACTTCTTTGTTTAAAAGCAGTTTCAATGAAAAACCGTTTGCCCTCAAGACTTTGACAAACAAAGCCAAATGTATCTGCGTGTCTACATGCCACTAGAGTGAAAGGAGAGAATGGGTTTTGTTTTTCTCTCCTCTAACCTGGGTGAGCTGCAACTTGAAAGGAATAGTTCAACATCGTTGGAAAAATTCTTGTACACAAGTCGATATTCAAATAATGGCTGAGTTACAAATAGAACCCTGAGCTGTACTGTAGCGATTAAGGAACAAATAAAACGCCAGTCCCCGATAAAGGCCAGGATGTACAAATCCTGTAGTATGACAACTACAACATACTCCTACTTTACCACAACTCAGAGGCAAAGATTGTACTTTTTTCTCCACTACAATTATTTGACAGCTTTAGTTACGAGCTGTTGCTTCCCTACACTGTACATGTTGCAAATCAAACATACGAAGAGCTTATAAAATATGACGCCTTATTAGAGATCACACTACTCAAAAGTATACACAAGTAGAGCTGGAACAACTGGTCCAATTATCAATAAGTCGATTGACAGAAAAAAAAAATCATTTCGATCTTTTAAAGTCAAAACATTTTACGGTTTCTGATTTTCAGATATTAAGATTTGCTGCCTCTAATGATCTTGAGGTTTTGGAAAAGTAAACATTGCAGAGGTTGTGATCAGTGTTCCACAGTATTTTCTGAAGCTTAACAAACCGATTCATTTGGGAACATAACCAGTAGATGAACCCACAATTAAGAATCACCATTGGTTCTGGCCTCATATAAAAGAGTTGGAGATCTGCCGCACATCAACCAATACAGCAGTAAAACGTAGTAGTTGAGTAGTTTTTTTGCAAAGTACTTTTAATTCTTTAACTACATTTTCATTGTACTTTTACTTCAGTCAAGGATCTGAATACTTTCCCCACCACTGGCTTCCATACCTTCATCGCGTTGCCGTAGTTTTCATTCTGCCCCACGCTCTTACACGAATCAATAATTTCATAGTAATTACGGGCCGTCCAGTCTGGCCCTTTCAGCTCAAGCACCGAGAAGTGGGACTCCACTGCGACCACAGCGGTGCTATTACGGCCCCGAAACCCTCTCTCCTTTCAAGAGAAGGGTGGATCACTTTTCTCAGGCACTCAATCCTAATCCGATTGGTTTTTCATTTTTATCCTGGGCCAATGAGCTGTAACCTCGTTAACCCGATGCGTCTCGGCCAATGGGGGACAGGTGGAATTATCGTGTTGCCTAAACACGCAGTGGCGGAGATAAATCATCACAAAATACTGACGCCGCGTCGACGGCGGCCATTTTGGCCGGCCCCTATCAGTCTCTCGGTTCGTCTGACCGGCGGCTCGGCGCCGACAGGCCTCCTCTGTTCACTGGATCGGGCCGAGGTTAAGGACGGGGGAAGGGACTGAGTCAGTAGCCCTTCAACTGGAGAGTGCGGGGAAATCCTCTCTCTCATCCTCGACAGTGATTTATTCACCGAGCTACAAGAGCGTGTGAACGCAATCAGTCATCGCATCCATTAGTGTCTGAACTCGGGAGTTATTCATAATTTGTCCCGGAGGTCTCCACTAGTCGACACGTATCTGCAAATCTGTAGATAATAATGGTGATGTGCCAAAAAAGTGTCTGCTTATTTAAAAAAAAAAAAAAAAAAGGGTTTGAAGAGAGAGACTGCACATTTTTGATTCCATATGATTTTTTTTTCCATGTTGTGAAAAATCACAAAGCAAATTCTGTTCACCTCCATTGGCAGAAATCTCCCAGGCAGACACACCCTGACAAATAAAACCAAAAATAGATTGACGGTTTGATACTATAGCGACTGTAGACAGATAAAGGTAAAGATAGTAATAATAATAATAATAATAATTAATCTTATTTCAGGACGCCTTTCAATAGTCTTTGAGGGTTTTGGAGAAAAACGTCTCCGCTATATATAGTACAGTGCCAGTTTGTGCCAGAAAACGCAGTCAAACATATTTGCCAAACCAATTATGAAAATAGTGTTTCCAAAGGTGCCAGACTCTATCACTTCACCATGAATACAGGTTCCGACTGTTCGCACGAGAAAAGTCACTAAATAAAGAGTGGGGGATAAGAGGACAGTTCACCGAATACGCTCGTTTTTTGACTGTGCTGTTGTCGCAATCTGTCTTCCCACAATGCAATGCGCCCCTGAAGACATTGGAGAAGCAAAGATTTTAAAAAGATATCGAATTATTTCGACGTCTGCTAGGAAGTTTCCAAATCTCACAAACCACATCCTCTCCTGTTGGCATAAACTGGTAAAGTACACCGGCATTTTCACAAACTGCTAAAACAACACGCGACGATTAGTGTGCGGTGTGTGATTTGAGTCTCGGTTGCTCCGATGCTGCATGTGGGACACAACTCTTATTGTCATTATTTGTTCAAAGTCGGTTTGCAGGTGAATTGTGTCACCAGAGAGAGCTGACATCTCATTTTGATAATCCCAACATCCTGCCAATATAAGTTATTATTCAAAATCCCCACAGGCCATCGAATGCATCACGCAGGGACGGGAGCTGGAAAGGCCACGCACCTGCCCCAAGGAGGTGTACATGCTGATGCAGGGCTGCTGGCAGAGAGAGCCCCAGCAGCGGATGGTCATCAAGGACATCCACAGCCGCCTGCTGGCCCTGGTCAAGAACCCGCCCGTCTACCTGGACATCCTGGGATAGACGGGAGGCAACCAGGGAGCACAAATCAGAGGATGGAGGGAGGCTGGCGACTTTGGATTTGAGACTTTTTAACTTTTAGCTCCATTAGGTTCCTCTTGGTCTAAGTTTAAAAGTCATCTTTTTCCCACTCATCCATTAAAAGAACCAGTCGGAAGTCAATGCCCCGGTTCTCCCCGCTGCTGCTTTTCCAGCCTTGACGCTTGATGGACAAGTGCAAACCTTTTGGCTCTGGCCTTTTTCCCGCTCGAAAACCCCCGATTTACTGCCCCGCTGTTCTCCGGAAAAGGGAAAGACCAGTCAAATGTTTACCAAAGCGCTTCGTGTGTATCCGAGGTTGGAGCCTGACGGAGGGACGTGCATGGCAAATTGTTGAAGTGACAGTATCAGTGTTTTTTTGGTTTTACCAATCTGAGAATGCGATTTCGGACGAAGGCCCGTCGGGGAGCGTGGCTCCGAGGTCCCCGCAGAGTGAGCCGAGCCGAGGCTCATTCTATGCGACTACTCCGCTGCCGAACAGTCGTGTCAAAGTCAAATAGAAAATTGAAACTGGTGATTACAAAGGAGCAACGTTCACATCATGAGTCCAAAGTGAGAGCCAATTTTCAGATGTGGGTTGGGGGTGGGGGGGGGGGGGGTCCCTTTGTACAGTACAGTCACTGATTTTGGATAAGTTTTGATACGGGAGGTTATTTAAAGGCGTTCAGTAAATGTATATAAGGCTAAGTTGTACAATCAGAACCTTTGAAAAGCTTGTTGGCTTTTTCATGTGTCAAAATCCAGTGTACCATATGAGTATTTTTCGAGAAAGCGAGAACAAAGTGTACATTATCAGTGAAAGTGTTCCCTGGTATGTTACCTACTGTGTTTACATTTGACCTGGTCTCAGTTTTGCGGTTTAAAATGTGATGACGTTGGCTCGTGGGGCCGGCCAGGGGCCTTTGTTCAAAGTTTTGAAAGATGCGACTGTAAAAAAAAAAAAAAAGAGAGAAAAAAATCACTGCAGTGAAATTGAAGTACAGCGGAGAATGAATACACGGCGGTGAGGCGACACGCCGAGATGGTTCCAGAGGTAACAGATGGAGCAGAGGGACAGATGGCACTGAAACAGAGACTGGAGCTGAGGCCACGACCATGGGGGGGGGGGGGGGGTTCAACCAAGTGTGGTGTACAAACCAATGTTAATACTGAATGTGTTTACATAATATGTATTAATGTCTTTAAAAAATACACCTATATATATATATATATATATATATATCTATATATCTTCATGTATCGTTACTCCAGCACTTTGTATATTCTTGCCCTTCAAAAAACAAAACCAAAATAAACAGAAACACAAACCCGGCTCCAGGAACATCCCCCACCATCAGTCGCTCGCGGTCGTTGTCGCGTGCATTCACGCCGAACCATGACCCCGGGGGTTTGCCGTCCGTGCTCAGAGTTGGACATCTTAACAAGGCCGTTCGAGAGCGTTCCGTTATCTTTGACGAACGGCCCACCGGCCTGCGGCGTCTCTGCGGGGATGCTCAGCAGGCGCTTATTGAAAAAAGGGGACTAATCGCGTTTCATATTGCCTCAGCAGCAAACAAACACCCTTCAGAAAAAGGACTAGCCCCTCTCCGCCTAAACACCACCGACCTCCCTCCATCACCCTGGAGCGTCTCCAGGGAGTGGTAATGGATTGTGAGTAATGCTATGATCCCTTGCTGCGTCTCTCTCTCGTTCCCTCTCCCCTCTCCGGTTCTGGTGCTGAGGAGGGGGGTGGACAACACTTGGAGGACTCGTGCCTGGCCTATTGTCTCTCCTTCTCCTTCTTCTTCTTCTTCTTCTTCTTCTCGCACTCGAGCCCCCAGCCTTGGTGGGATATGCAATATAACAATAACAGGAGCTGGAAATTAGGTCATTAAAAAAAGAAAGAAAGAAAGAAATGAGAGAAAGTGGAACTCCTGTAAGAGCTTTGCAGCGGCAAACTTTACTTTTTAATACTCCAACCCTTTTTCATATGATGAGCAGACAATTGACAAATTTTCTTTCGGATTCATTTTTGTGTGTGTGTGTGTGTGTGTGTGTGTGTGTCTGTGTCTCCTGCTAATAATGAACCACTCTGAGCACTTTACTGTTCACCCTGCAACACATTAAACACAATGAGCCAACTGTTGGAGTCCAACAGAAGCAGACAGTCCGTAAAAATAGAAAGAGCCAAGGACAATGGCGGAGTGACAGTGATGATAAGTTAAGTTACCTAATCTGAATTGTTCTTTGAAATTCATAGTTTCACTTTCTGAGCTCAAATTTCTGAATCCAGAGATTGTTTTTAATCAAGTCACACTTCAAAGACTTCATCCCGACAAGCTGCACTGAGGAAAAAACAACAACTACATTTGACCAATTATAATGTTTACTGCATCTTCAACAAAAAAAATTTAAAAAGGAAAGAAAAAAAAGAAGAGGGAACAGGAAGAATCTTGTAGAATAGATTTTGGGTTTAAGGTTCAATCAAGACGTTGACCCTCATCCCAAGGCCCTCGGACATAGAAAAGGCTTCTCATCCGGGGACAGGAGGAACGATCGGACTTAAAGGCTAAATATTGGCCTAGGTTTCTTGTTCGATTGATAATTCTATTTTGTAGTGTGTTGTTTCACCCATGAATTGGTTTTCCTTTTTGGCTGTTTTTTTTCACATGAAAGCTGATCAACATATGAGGATGAGGGACTCTTGTTGTTCTGCACTGCCCTCTGCTGGCCACTCGTACACACTACTCGGACTCGGACTGGGGTGAAAATGGATAATCTGCCATTTGTCCAATAATCTATATTTTTACAAGATTATTTTGGCATGGTTTTAGATGATAAACATGAATCCAGGTGCATATCTTAATGATATTAATGTATGTAGCCGAAGAGCTGCAGGAAATAGTAGATGTAATCACAAAGTCGATTGATAGAGAAATGAATTGACAGTATTTCGCTGATTAATTGTATAGATAACATTTGACCCTTTCTCCCGCTGGGATTTTGTACACAAAGCAATCAATAAAATATCGAACAGATTAATCAATAGAAAAAAAATAATCTTTTGTTTGTAACTCATAACTACAGTGCTCAGTATATTGGCAAAAAATCTGTCTAAACTTAAAATAATGGTGGTACAAATGTAAAATTACGCCCCAAAAATGATTCCAGTGACCATTTTTTACATTTATAAAAGGCTTAATTTATTAAACAGGTCTAGTAGAACAAAGGTAGAAAATTACAAATTATACACGAGTAAGTATTTACACATTTCCAGAGCAGTTTCTTGTGGATAAGGAACAAACCTTATATCAAAAGACAAGTTGCACTAAACTTTTCAAAAAGGCACCAGTTACTCTTTCAAACCAACTTTTTCCTCTCTTTTTTTGACACAGAACTATTATTGTGGAACCAAATGGTTCTTTGCTCTCTGTTTCACGTATCAAACATCCTTCAATACACTGTATTTATTGAAAAAGAAAATCTGATCATTACAACCTGCATCAGGAGTGAGGAGTGAAACCGACAAGGTTTACAGGACAAACGTCCTTTGTAGTGAAAGTGATCAGGTCTGAATTTGTAATTGATAAATTGGTCAAAATAATTATATAACTGCGAATTAAGAGAGGAAATATCAGCATGGATACCGAACAAATGAGCACGAGTTAGATGACAAAAAAAATAACCCAAAACCCAAAAGAAAGCTACAGCAGCAAAGATCCAAACAAGTTTGGGTCGATGGAAAACGAACCACATCAGAGGCCAGAAATGATGCAATTCCAGGAATCGACGGGGTCAAAGCGAGGAGCGCTGTAAGATGATGACTGGAGAGGGAAAATAATAAATGAAAAAATCAATGGACGCTCGGCAGGAGCCTGAGAGGAGATACAACACAAACCGCACTGTGGGCAAACACTGCTCGGTTCTGTCTGCAACATGAAGAGCAGCGGACTTCTCATACCGTGCACAATATCTTAAACAATACAAAAAGTGTGTGTGTGTGTGTGTGTGCGCGTGTGCGTGCTCTTTGTGATTCTACACATTCGCCGTGTCCGACATTTCTACCTCAGCGTCCGACACGGACCTGAAACGCATCTCATTCCCATAATATCACATACATTTCCGCTCTTTCAAAACTCTCCACCGACACATATAAAAACCAGTGTATGAGCGAGTGTGTGTGTGTGTGTGTTAGACACGTGTTCCCTGTGGATTGTGTAAAAAAAAAAGAAAGAAAAAAGAACTACTGGTGTTAACAGGTGTAAATTTGTGCCACTAAAATCACACAAGCCTTGTGAGCAGTTTGTCAAGTAGCGTGAGCTTCACTGAAATCTGGTGCCACAACAGAGATGTTCAAGTAACATGACAAGACTCAGTTTCCTATTAAAACCCATGAAACACTCCTGCCATGATCCCGAATGTGCCCTCTGCGGGACAAATAAAGGAATATCTCATGGCACTATCACGGATGTATGATCTAATCTTATCAAGTCATTTTTGTCCCTGGAGTCTTTTTGTCTTCATGTAAGTAAAGAATGAATAATCCAAGATAATTTGAACCCATTTGTGAAGGTCGCCATCGGGAGATGATCTTCATTATCGTGCATTCTTTTATTCTTTTGACAATAAAATGCCCATAAATTGTTTTTCCAACCAACAGGCCAGAGAATGTTTAACATATTTGTCTGAAAATGGATTCAAAAGATCAGTGAAAAAAATAGCTGCAATCAACCCAATGATTTATCTTGTAATCTTCCAGGTCCTATACGGTCACTAATACGTTGATTAGTGCTGGAGACCCATTTAAAACTCAATTATGGTCAAAAATGACATGTCAAGATTGAACTTTGTTTCAGTGAACCATTGCTTTATTAAGAGTTATAGTTATTGTCTAAAACAACCTAGATGCCCCCGTAAAATAAAGAAAAAACACATATTCAGCCCCATTTCTGCACCAAAAATAAGCAATAAATACCATCAAATTCTATAAATACAGGACAATTATTATTTCAGTGGTAAATGTAAACAACAATCTCCATGGGGCGATAGAGTATATACAGTATATAAGTTTGACTGTTTTTTTTGGACTGCAATTGATCACAATAAAACGACCCCGTGTTATGAATAAATATTCTTTTTCCCCTCACAATTTCTCTTCATTCCACAGACAGTCGTCATAAACCACGAGTGTGGAAGATCTGTCTAGAAATATGAGATGTGCAAATTCTTCTAAAGCCAAATTGAAGCCAATTATGTTTGTTTCTAAGTGTAACTACACGTGATGGATGTTCAAAATGGATCTTTTATACGTAATGAAAGAAGAAGAGAAAAAAATAATTTGTGTCATTTGTTCAGAGCAAATTGTTGAAGACCCTCAGGGGGCATGAGGCCACCATAACGCTGCCATGGAAACACAGTTATAAAAATGGTCGCGGCCTTTTTAATCATCGCCGCACTGTAAACCCCCCCCCGCCCACCCCGTTGTGGGGTTCATAATTAGACAGGCAATCAGAAAGAGAACCACGCCGGCCTCTGCAAATCAATTCCAGTCAGTGCAGAGTGGAATCAATAGGTGGATGTGTAAGAGCGGGCAATCCAATCTGCATTATATTACGTAGAGTCAGACGAGGGGTTGTCTCCGCTGCTTCGTGCACGGAACAACTTCACTGACCAGTTTGTCCAGACACAAAGATTTTTTTCAATTAGTCATTAACGGAGTTAAGGGCCTAGCACGCATCACCAACTCACAGTATAAAATCCCTGCGCCTGTGAACCGTTCATGTTTCCAGTTTTGAGATTTGAACCTGCACTTGTAGTGATCTACAATAAGGCACTTACGTGTCGTGTGAATACAGCTTCCTTCAACCCAGAGCCCATCAGAAAAAAAAGGCTTCAATAAACGTCACTGGGTCCTCAGCTGCTCAGTAAACACGTGGACAAAATACTTCAGCTGTGTTACGGTTAGAAGAATGCTGCAGCGCTCATCAAAAACTTGATAAAAGCATCGGTGTTAAACAAGCACTACAGTACACTGTTAACGAGCGGCCCAAACCTTTCCTTTTTGGAAAGCGAGGCAGCCGTCGGCGTGGCTGCGGGGCGACAGGCGCGCCCTCACTTCTCCTTGCGCTCGCACGTGGACGCGCGCGGCGGGCCGGAGCCGCTGCAGGACTTCCACAGCAGCGGGGCGCTGAAGACACCGATGACGCCCAGGTTGAGGACGAGGCTGGCGACCAGCACGCCGACGGTCCCCAAGAAGGAGGGCGTGGCCCCTTGGGCCAGGAGCCACGCCCGCCGCGCCGCCATGTCCGCTATCACGCCCTCCATCTGGAAGTGGGTCCCCACCACGGCGCTGACGTGGAAGAGCTGGTGGCTGTGGCCTGCGCGGGGGGGGGGGCGACGAGAGAAGATTCAACGTGTGGAGCGAGAGGAAACAGGTACATGGATGAAATGGAATGTGCCTGGTATTTTGCCTCACACACACACGACACACAAACACCACAATGCAACAATTCTGTTTTCAATTACACCAGCAGAAAAGATAACAGATGACCAAAAGTGTTGAGTGAACCACTTAAAGTACTCCATCAAGCAAAACCACCCAATACTCTCTGGTTCCATCTTCTCAAACGTCTGAATTTGCCGCTTTCCTCCTTTTTTGTATCATTGTAGATGAGATCTGTGGGTTTCGGTCTGTCGGACAAGCTGAGCAAAGTTGTCACCTCCTAACAGGTAAATGATCTCTTGCTCAAAGAGAAAAAGGATCGGATTAACTGAAAATGCAAACATCGCTATTTCCGGCCTCACTGGCAGAGGTGGCGCCCAACACCATCCGCTTTTCAGCTTTGGATGCAAAAACTAGTCAATGAATCAATTGGCTGATTGAAAGAGTAGCATGTAATTTTTCAAACATTCGCTGTTTCAAGCTTCTCACATGAGGCATTTCTCACTTTATTTTATAAACAATTCATCAAATGAGAAATTAATTAATGATGAAAATAACTATTAGCTATAAGGATCTGGTAAAAATGTAATAATAATAAAAAAATACTGACAATGTTAGCTGGGATTGGCTCCAGCGACCCCCCGCGACCCTTAAATGGATAAAGCGGTAGGTGATGAATGAATGAATGACAAAATCTAACTGTAAATCAGTCAACACTCAAAATCACCATTTCACTGACAAAACATACTAATTCAGTTTTAACACTGAGTGTTACTCAACACTTTTTGTTCAATATTTTCCAAAGAAAAATTTGACATTTGACACATTCATCCCTAATATCTTAACATTCTCTGAGTAATTGTGTGGTTTTTTTATTGTGATTCATAACCAGTAGTTTTTAGGTCATTTGTTGAAGTGATGTCCTATTGTCAAAGGGCAAATCAGTGCATATCTCTAAGTAAAAAAACAAAAGAAGAAAAAATTCATCTGCTTGTTTCAAAACTTTAAAGTGAAACTGAGGTGGACGTTTATTAAACAGACTATGGGACGGCTGTGGCCCAGGCGGTAGAGTCGGTCGTCCACAAACCAAACGGTCGTCGGTTCGATCACAGCTTCCCTTCGTCCACATGCCGATGTGGACGAAGGGACGTCAGCGCTGTATGAATGTGTGTGAATGGGTGAATGTGACTTGTCCTGTAAAGAGCTTGTGTGGTCAATAAAACTAGAAAAGCCCTATATAAATATTGTCCATTTACCATTTACCATAATTTTACCCGAAATTAACCGAGTAAATAGCAATTCAGTTTTTTTGGGGTTTGTTTTTAGCCTCATTAGTCGACTCTTTTCTCTTGCACGGTGCAGCTCCTCCTCTGCCTTGGGAAGTGTGTGAGCCTCGGACGATGAAAGGCCTTGGTCGTTTGCAGACAATGAACACTTTCGGCTGAAACTTCACCAAAATAAACAGAACACAATCAAAGGCGCAAGTGGGAAAAGTTTACACAATATCAAATCAAAAGCGCGTTTGATACAGAGCCGCTGTTCAAGAAATAAAAGCAACAGGCCCACATGGAGGGTAAGCGCTCACTCACCCTACTGTCCTGTTGGTTTTCAGGGAAGATTTAGACACTGAAATTGTTTTCCTTTATATGCACGTTTCAAACTTTTAATTCAGAAGGTTACACTTCTAAATGTACTGGAGCTGCTGGGGATGAAACATCTGCCTCACATGTGTTGAGATTCTTATGTTCTCACACAGAAAAGCAAAGACGAGGATGCGTCCACAGTCATTTTGCCAATATTCCTTCTTACTGTTGCATTTAGTCAGGGTTTGCCGTTCTAGGCCAAACAAAACACTAGTTTACGACCCGGCGCAACGTCCATGACGGACATACCAAAGTAGTCGAATCGCCCTGGGGCCAGCCTCTCCGGGAGGTGGGCGGTAAACAGGAAGCAGGTGAGGAAGGCGAAGAGGAGGTGGTAACAGTGACTGGACAAGGCGCTGCTCGGGCTGCAGCTTCCCCCGCAGCACAGAAGAATCTACGCGAGGACCGACAGAGTTCAGAATTTGATATATTTAAGAGCCAATGGTCGCTCAAAGGGTAACAGAGAAGATGAAACACTGATTAAAAAGGTACAAATAAATGTAAAACGGAGATTGCTTTAATTAGCACTGATAATTAAAGCACCGTCACAACATTTCTGACCTAGTTCAGCACAAAAACC
The DNA here is from genome assembly GCF_022379125.1 of Scophthalmus maximus. Classification (NCBI taxonomy): domain Eukaryota; kingdom Metazoa; phylum Chordata; class Actinopteri; order Pleuronectiformes; family Scophthalmidae; genus Scophthalmus; species Scophthalmus maximus. The sequence goes on from NC_061534.1 coordinate 16,196,261, forward strand.
AGCGGGCAACTTGTGCATTGCCCAAACTACCAATCACAGTGATTAGGGTTAGTTTCTGGGTTAGTGAGCCAAAGCCCTTAACCTGGCATGAATTTGCTCTGGTCTTTTACATAATAATAATAGTAATATTTCAAAGACACAAGCAAAAATACAGTATATCATAGTGGACATTAAGGTTTCAAATTCAGCGAGTGTTCATACACAGTATGTGCAGTGTCATAATATGTGGATAACAGCACCAATGGCCAGTTCTCGCACTCACCCTGTAAAACAGAGGGACAGTGTCAAATATAAACGGGATGACAAACGCTCCCGTCCTCAGAGCTTTACTTCTCTGTGGGAACTGCAACTCCAGGAACCTGCAGAGACAGAAAAGGGCAAACAATCAGGGAAACGGGTTGATCTATTGGGTGTCAGAATCAGATTCAATTTCCACTTGCACAATATACACTGAGCACACACGGGGGCGAAACGATGTTCCCCATAGATCAGTCACACTTTTAAAAACAGAGGCGCATGAAAAGAACAGGAAAACACATTTAAAGAAAAAAAGCAGCTACACTAGAGCTGACAAACAACCAATACAATATGATGTGTGTGTGTGTGTGTGTGTGTGTGTGTGTGTGTGTGTGTGTGTGTGTGTGTGTGTTTGTGTGTGTGTGCGCGTGCGTTTGTGTGTAAATACATATCAGTGTTTCCCACACATTGACTAGACATAGTCTAATTTGTTTTTCCACTTTTCATAGCAACATAAAATACCTCTTAATGTGCGTTCAAAGTATAGATCACATAAAGAGTCAATGCAAAGACGCGAATAGACGCGAATGTGTGTGTTTTGCACCGTTGCCTCTGCAGAGCAGCTCTCAAGTCTCAGTTTGCCACCAGGCAGCGCAGCGCCCCTCACGTCGTGCTGGCGCTCACGTGCACACGTGCCAGTACCAAAATGAGGGGAAGGCTGATATGTAAGAACTGCTCACCCTCATTCAACAAAACCACAACAGGAGGTAATTATCTCCGTCTTCTGTGCAGAGTTACAAGTGCATCACCCGAGGTCAGGCTGATTCCTGCAGATCGTTCGATGCCGACTTCATTTGAAGTCAGCAACACACTCCCGGGTTCTCCTGCCTCTGAATGGCTGCAGTGGGTCACAGAGACTGAAGGAATCGGATTTGTCTGGGCTTCAGTGGAGGGCTAAAGTGTCACATGTCGCTCATGTTGGCGAGAACATAAATCTGAGGTAGACACTAAAGCCTTGTATTTTCCTGGTGTAAAAAATGTGACATTATATAAACGAATGAAGCGGCAGCGAGGTTTGCTGCATTCCAGAAAAAACAATTTGTCCTGATATCTACTTTAAATCTTTCGGTGTGTGTGTGTGTGTGTGTGTGTGTGTGTGGGGGGGGGGGGGGGGATGGGTTATTGAGGGTAGATTTATGGGTAGAAAAAGAAGAATTCTTTCTGGAGCCAATGTACCTTGACTCCTTAATGCTAGATTCGAACAAATCCTTAACTTAAAAACTTAAATTAATTTTGAACACAGTTTTTTGGGGTCTGAATTTGGCTTATCAAATTTGAGCAACTCAAATTTATAGGGTTAGGGTGAGGGGCAGTGCCTTTTACATTTCAAAGTCTGGTGAGACAGATTCGCTTCCATAGGAAAACCTCGCATTACCTGGAATAGCAGGACAGGCTGGTGCAGAACAACGTGTTTCCGATGGCAATGGGGACAAAATGTTGATGGAGGAAACTGTTCACCCAACAGTCTGGCATGACGTAGTATCCGTAGCTTATGGCACAACCTGAAAACAAACACAGAACAGCGTTTAAAAAAAAAGCGTTGAATGATTCGACCTGGGAGGTTAAATTAGTTCCATCAATCTTGGTATTTGTATTTTTTCACGTCTGTGAAAAGTTTTTCTTTACTATTTGATTTGGGAAAAAAATTAACCAGGTACGTGAGATCTTAAATTATTTTCAGGAGACTCCTTGATAAAAGACATTTAATATACATTTCTAAGTGACCCCAAAAAAATGATTCAAGGCCACAACCTGTTGATTTTTATTCAGGTAGCCGGGTCTTTTCTGATGCAACCACTGGGGGTCGCTAAAGTGCAGGATCTCAAATTCTACTTATTGTGGCTTTTTAAATTTCTTAGCCTATTAAATTATTTGACATGATTAGTGTCTGTGATCTTAGAGACTGTGTTCAATCTGAACACTTTTCGTTTTCTTTTTGGTCCTGGCACTCAGCTGTGGGAGAGAGAGAGAGGGGCAGTGCGGAGCTGGCTCATGCGAACGAGCAGAGAGTTTTCAGTTCAACTTTGGTTGGTGCCGGAGCAGCCAGGCAGCGCAAGATGGACATTAAGGATTTTTTCAATTAGTTTGAATTTAATTGTGTCCTAACGAAATAAAGTGCTTCCCTTGAACCCAGGCTGTGTGTTTCGGTTTCGAGGGAACCGACGAAGTAAGGACACTTGTTACACAGACAAAGTGTAGATGGGTGCTTCCTGGTATACGGTGACTTTTCATGCCCCTATGATTTACTTAATCCTATTCACACTAAAAATGAGTCACACATTCATAACAAATGGCTTAAATTGATTATTTAGGTCTTATTTATTACTCAACCAGAGATAATAGACATTCAAAAAATATTATTTAGTGTTTTACAAACCTTTTTATTGATAAATGTATTCTATTTTATCATGTCCCCAGTACAAATTTATCAACTTCAATAAGAAGAATAATCCATTAAATGATAAAAAAACTAAAAATATTCTTTAATTACTGTATTGACTAAGCTAAACCGCCTCTAATCATAAACATAAATCAGATCAAACTATAGTTATATTTTACTATTTTCTTAATTTACTGTGTCCCTGAATTCATCTTCCACCCTGTTAGTATGTACAGTCTCACCAACCCCCACAAAAATTCTACAATTCCAAATAGACCATTTTCAGGAAGGGACATCACCACGAGATCACCCTCGCCAGAGCTCAGCCTCCAACTGTTTGTAATGTTGTTGTTCTCCTGCAGTGAGAACACCTTCCTGCAGCTCTCATCCCCTGACACACACACACACACTTTTAAAACAAGACAAATGTTGGCTCGGAGAGTGTTTGTGATATAAAGAATCAGACTGCCAGGAGCAACATCATTTTGAAGAGGCCCTCAGCTGATGTTGGTGTTTGGCTTCTGCTCTGAAATGCGACAGAACAAATACAGTGACACACTGTGGTTGAGGTTATCCTGAAACACTGTACCCTGTAGTAGACAGACAACCGATGCTGGAGGTAAAACAAGCTTTTCAGATGAACACTGCTCTGAATTCTTCCAACACGTGTTTTTGGGGTTTATCCTTTCTTGACATTCTTGTGCAGGGTTATGGGAAAATATTACTCGCGAGGCCAAGCAAACATTTTCTGGGGCACAGATAAGCCGTCAAACAAATAATTAATCAAGGAGGGATGACAGAGAGGAGTTATTATTACATGTGGTTTAACATAATATGGAAATCAGGCTGATCACATCTAGCTGACGACACTGGTCACTGGTTTAACTTTTTTTTGTTCCTCCTTAAAAGAAATTGCGTGATGTTTTAATTTTACTAAATAAAATACACTGATAATATGTCCATATGCTTCTGTTTTGATTGATAATATAAACTGCACATCAAAGTTGAGGGGGGAATGCAAATGAGCCGCATATTATGCACCAAACTCCTTCAAAATAAATAAGAATAGTGAGAAACCAAATTTTGTATCTCTGACTTTGTTGTTTAAGGAGCTCAGACAATCACTCATTGGTCTCCCTGAAGCTGCTTTCAGACCTGCACTGAAGTCCGGAAGAATTTCCTGAACTTTCCTGCGTGAGAATGAAGCAAGAAAATCTCCAGAAGATTCACGGCGAGCGAATGTAACGGAAATTTCCCTGTGGGTGGGAAAATGTCTGATTTGGACAATCTCCTGCTGCGCTTCCAACGGCAAACGGCAAAAAACAGCGCGAGGCAAAGATCGCTCCCGTCCCCTGGGGTCGCGCCGCACAAGTCGCAGGTCTTACCCAGGCTGTAGAGGCTGAGCGCCCCGTAGTCAAAGAAGTAGCAGATGTGGCGGGACTCGGGAGACATGGTGCTGAAGGTGTGTGCACAGCTGGAGGTGAAGGGGTAAATGCAGATGAGCACCATGTACACCAGCAGCGGCCAGGTGTAGCTGTCGCTCAGGAAGTTCAGAGTGGAGCACAGGACGCAGAAACGCCACAGGAAGTACCTGCGACACAAAAACAAGCTTTGTCTTTTTTCTTTTTTTTTGCCTTCATAATAATCAGTTGAGCTCAAAACTGGATCTCTCCGACAGCTACAGTCCCACGCTGCTACACGCTGTTGTGCTTGGACTTTTCTAACATCCTGGACTCGTCCCGTGTATATTTTGATTCCGGCTTATGTACATTTTGGGGGGGGGTCCTTCCTCAATTTTTTCCCACCTATCTAATAATCTTAAAAGTATGTTTTATCCACAAGCTGATTTTTGTTCTCCAGCACTGTGAGGAATTTAAGGGATTACATATCAGATACCAAACAAAGATCCTCAGATACTCTGTTCAGGTTTCCGCAGCAGGAAAGAAAACACCTGAATTCCTTTCACTGCATGTTTTCATTTTGAATACCAGATTTATTTTCCTGGTCTCAACCCTTCATGTTCTTGGTCATTCATGTATGTGAATGCTTGTATGTTATGTTTGTTTATAGTCTCGATTCACAAATGATGCTGGAACCAAGTTGTACAAAGTCATAAATGTATTGAAAGGTGCATTGAAAAAAATATGGTATGAAATAGATTGTTTAAATTAACATTTGAATGAATACTTACAGTGTGATTGGCTTTGAGTTAGAGAACACTTAAAAAGGTCCTTTTTTTAAAGTAGGTCTAGGTGCATTACAATACTGTGAACGCACACATAGTCAGAGACCGGTGTGCTCTTTTCTTTTACAGAAGCTATGAGGACGTCCGTAATTTTGTGATGTCACAACTATACAGTCACCGCCCTCAGCCCTTCTAACAGTTTTAATAGCAACACATCACAAGCTAGGAGACAAAGAAATGACGAGTAAATGCTGCTCGATCATCATTTTATCATTGCACAGCGTTACCAAAGAAGGATAGTAATTGTTAGCTCAAGTTAATTTTATCTGAAATACTGGATCAATTTATGTCGAATTATGTGTTCGCCTAATTTCAGCACAGTCTGATTTTAAGTTGCATTTACATGCGAGTTTTACAAAGTCCGCCTCGGCCAATCAAAAAAAGACAGTGTTCCTTCCTCATAATCACGGCTTTATCTTCTTACCAATGTCAAAACTTCCAATAAAACACAGTAAAAGTGTAAAATGTGAGACCTTTACTGAGGTCCTTTCAAGCGCACACACACACACACACACACACACACACACACACACACACACACACACACACACACACACACACACACACACACACACACACACACACACACACACACACACACACACACACACACACACACACACACACACACACACACACACACACACACACACACACACCATGTTGGTAAGAAGTGGGTCCAGATGTTGATCGTCTCGTTGTTCATCTGGAAGCTGCTGAGGACACAGTCCAGAGCTGAGCTCCGGGGGTGACGGTATCCGGAGATGATGCTGTCCTCCCTGAACACCTGAGGACCAACCACACAGTCCAGTTGAACAATGGCACTCTACACAGCTCTGTCGATCCCCAGGGGGAGAAATTCAGTGCTCGTCTGCACCCAAGTAGTGTACCAACAAGTACACAATTGTGACAAGTGCCTTGAGATTATAGAATGTTGTGATTTGGCCCTAAGTAAAATTAAAACTGAATTGAACTGAAGGGTGATCAGGAGGAGTGTACAGAACTCTTCCTTTGTTATTTATGACCTTGTGGCCCTATGGCAGGATAAAAACAAAGTGTAGGAAAAGCTTCCAGATACTCAATAAGTATTGAAGAGAAGGTCTTATTCCTTTCTTACCTTGGGGACCTGTTGGATGTTAAAGAGCTGGGGAAGCTTGATGCTGAGCATGTCTGTGGGCAGTCTGATGGCACCCCTCCCCCTCTGACAAACCTCCCTGAGCCTGGCACGGCCCCCGCGACTGAGGACTAACCACACCGGGTAGTCAAAGACCGGGATCCGGGCCCCTCGTCCTGGACTGTCCGGTTCCCATCGCAAGCAACGTCCCCAGCCTTGGCTCCAGCCCCCTTCGACACCCCTGCCGGCCCCGATCCCCCGCCACACTGGAAACACTGCAAGGACACATTACGGAAACATTCATATGGCAGCCGCAACTGTTTTTCTATGTAAAGCTAAAGTGGAGTAATGGCGTCCGGAGCAGAGAATAATCTGGGCATAGCACCCAGCGTTCCATTATACCTCGGAGCTTGGAGCTTGGTGTTTATCCTTCCATTATAATCTCGGAACTCGGAATTACGACCTCCGAGTCGGAAATTGCACCTGGAACGCTTCTCCGAGTTGGAATTCTGACACGGGAGGTTGACAGGAAAAGTCACCGCGCTGAATTCTGGGCCCAGAGATCCGACTTTCGATGTATAATGGAATGCAGCATTAGTGCATTCTACAGCTGAGGTCCAGAACCACGCTCAAATACCATGTTCAAATCATACAATCATATTCAATCAGACTCATTTTCTTCTAAAAAAAAGTTACGAAAGAAGGTTTTTTGGGAAATGGTGATTTGTTTGTCCAATGACCTTGGCTCCTTTTCATTTGTGATAACTTGCGGAATGAAAGGGATTGTGTCGTCAGGTGACGTGCATTCATTCGTAGACAAATTTCCATTGTCGGTATGAAATCATGAGAGTTTCGCACGAGATGCGGCGCGCTACCGTCATCTCGATCGTTTGGTGTGAGGCGGTGATCCGAGCGGTTTTAAGTCGGTCTTCTTCTCGTCTTGACGTCACGATAAAATCAACCGCGTTTGATATTAACGTAAGTTTTTGGTCTTCGCTCGCGCAGATGGTGTCGTGAACATTGTCTACAACCAATAGGTGAGCTCTTTCCAGAACCAAACCGGAAGTAGAAAAGCGTGTAGGGGTCGGGGAATACGTGCTGCCACATCGCCTGGAGACTCCGGCGAAGCCTCGAATGCTGCGGTTGCGAAACTACCTGGTTGCGAGAACGGGGACAGCGCAGGGGACGGAGCAACGTGGTAGTTTCGAAAACCGAGGCGTTCCAGGCCTCACCGGAGTCTCCAGGCCATGTTGCAGCACGCATTCCTGTGGTCTCCACGTTCCGCGGCATCTTCTCTTTTTCTTGTTGGCTTTTATTTTTCTGTACAGACCATTGCACACGCACACTAGGACACCTAGTGGGACACCTAGTGGCTAAAAGCTGCTGGGGGCTAGACTGCGACTAAAAACGCTGTGACTAATGACAAATTGTCTTTAGATGTGAGGGGGTGTCAGACTGAATGTCTGCGTCCAAACTAACCCTAACCCTCTCTTCAGTGTCTTCCAAAAGTCGTCTAGTGTATGGGAGGCATGAGTTGCTGTGCTGTCTGGAGTGTATATGTCCGTGCGTGTGTATGAGCATGCGCTCATGTTTGGGGCAAATAATTGCACCAGGGTCAAACGCAATTGTGTTGCTCCCGCCCCAATCAGCACAACACCCCGGTGGACACACTGAAATTCCTCTTTTACTTTAGCGCAAACAGACACCGTGAACACACCATGGAGCATTCACAAGCAGCCACACTGCAGCTACACTTCCATGCAGTGAGCATGCGGATGAGATGCAACTGATCCATTTCACCGGTCTGCACGTCAGCCAGCTGGAGTTCTGCTTTTTGATTTGTAGACAGGACTTTATCCAGCTGTACTTCCGACTGTGTGTGTGTGTCTACGGGCCACTTTCACCGGGCTTTGCAACACCCGTGGACTGCATGAGTCACCCTGCTGGGAACACGGAGGGAGGGCGAAGTGTGGCTGACGGAGCAGCTGTTTTGGTCTGACACGCTGGTGCTTGTGGCAATAATTATCATACAGCCTCGAAATTACGAATAATTGTGCTGACACAGGGCGTGTGACAGACGTCACGGGTTTACTTAAAAGGCAACCTATTAGGAGTGCACTCATTATTGAAGTCTGCATTTTCATCCTTTCTGCTGCCGTTGCCATGGACTGAGCTTGTTTTGCTCTGTCAATCTGACATATCAACATATCGGATTTCTAGACTTTGTGTTCCAGACAGAAGGGCAAATATCAGCAATAAAAAGATTAAGACGATTATTTATTAGTCCCACAACAAGGACATTTGTCATGTTACAGCAGCACGGGGGATAGTTAAAAATAGGAAGCACCAGTAAAAACGTACTGAACAAGTAAACATGCAATGTAGACATGAATATATAAAAAATTGCATTATCATTATCATTAACAAAAAATGAAATGACAGAGGACTCAAGTGTGATGTATTTGCTGACTGGAGCCAACACTGAGAACAATGTCCTTTTGTGGCTGCTCTTGAACATCAATTTGAAGAATGCATGGCTTTGTCCCATTGCTGTTGCCTGTGACAGAACACAAGCATGATAATAACATGTTTTTGTGAGCCGGTATTACAAAAGGCATTCTTTCTCAAGCTTCCTGGCTCCTGGCAGCACAAGACCAATGCCCTCCCAAGTAATATTCCCACCAAGTTTGGTGAAAAATCCGTCCATGCATTTGAGTTATTTTGTACCCACACACATGGGTGAAAATTTGGATTTGCATAGGGCTTTGCAAGCTACACAAGGCTGCTTCTATAGAGGTGGAAAACAAAGAAGGTAATAAATAAAGTTTTGTTTTTTCATTGAAAAAAATGATCATGTCACTATGACAGCCAGTATTAAGTTTGGAGACATTTTAGATTCGCTATGATCATGTATTCGTAACAGACACTGGGCCACGTAAACAAATAGTTTTCATTCAATGGACTTAAAATACACATTACTGCAAGAGTAATGTCAGACTTCAGGAGGCATGGCTTGTAAAGTGAAATTCCACTTTCACCATGTACAATATTTTCAAAATGGAAAGCCAAATCTGTCATTGGACCGTAATCCCGACCGGCCTGTCATCTCTCCCCAGACCTGACAGGACACAACATTTTCTTGGTCTCCCCCTCGTCAGCTCGTACCCTGAGGGATCGCTCCCTGGCAGCGTAGGAGCAACAAGAGGCGACCCCGCCACATACTGCAACCCAGCTGCAGGCCCCGGCCTGTTAACTGTGACAGAGTGAGCTTTGTGGAGACTAAGGCCTCGACAGTACAGGGGCCAGGGGTTGACACTGAACGGGATGGAAATGAGGCTCAACCTGCACACACGCACGTATACACACACACTGTCCTACCACATGCGCAGGCTCTTCGTACACGAACATGCATGCACGCTGGTACAAATCCCGCATTCGTCACTGCTGGAAAGTATATAAGCACACAAACAACAATGCACACAAGACAGCTTGTGTTGATGACAATAGCTGGGAAAAGTCACTGGGTTCACCGCAGTGCGGAGGGGGAAGAAAAAAAAAAAAAAAAAGCTAATCTGAATTCAGATCACTGGCATCATGTGGTGCCAATGATTTGAATAGTCAATTTGAAATATGATTCTTGCGAGCTGTGTCGTATGACTGATTTCAACTTCATGCATTCAAATGTATATTTATGTATGGATAGATAGAGAGAGAGAGAGAGAGAGAGAGAGAGAGATAGGAGACAGACTCTCCTCAGAAATGACAAAGAGACGTCTATGCACTTTCGCTCCACAGAGCCTGGTGACCCAGCGGAAGTGTGTGTCCTGTCACGCTGTCCGACTACAAGTGTTAAAGAGTTTGATTGAAACCCCTATCTCACTTCAGACACATGCACGAACACACACCAATGGTCTTCTCTGCTCTGCTCAGGACCAGAGCAGAAACGTCAGTGCAACATGCTTATCCTTCAATACACAAAGAGGGCTGCGCCGTCTTTGCGCATCAGAATCAGACCAGTTAAGTGGAAAAACACCCTAGTCCGGCACTTAATCCTGCATTATGACGCAACTCTCCAAGATCAGAAGACAAAACACACAGCACAGTGCGTTAAATAACGATTGAAAAAAAGGCACATTGGATTTCCAAAACAAGTTTCCAAAACCCATGATGTTACAACATTGACATGTCGCAGCACACACAGGCCAAAAGCCTCACTCCCTTTTCACCTCACCCTGCTTCCTCGGCTCATCCTGCTCACTTGATGGAATAAGTGAGTCACGTCTTCTCCTGAGACCAGGAGACGCGTTCGCGCGGTATATAAGACGGAGGGGTTAAATAATCTAATCAATAATACCGTTTGTGGAGCCTCTCGAAAACTTGCCTTTGACGAGGGCTTTGACAGTCGTTTAAGTGGTTTATTAAATCTCGTGTGCAACCTCTCTCAAAAAAAGAACATCCACTTCTAAAAGGTGACTGTTTTCCCGGAGATAAAAAATTCCTAAACATCCTGAGTTTCCAACTACTGTTCATATTTGTAAAAGCGATTCATGAACACTGTCATGTCTTTGCAAAAAAATGGTCGGCCCACAATGTATCTGTTAACCACAGAAAGTTTGTTTTCTTGACTTTCTATGATACCGTGGCTTCACCAAAGAACTTTGTCAGCTCAAAAACTAAAAAACTAAAAATATCCATGCCCCTGACATGATTTTATTACCTTACACAATAACTAAGACACAGTTCAACACAGTAAGAGGGAGCCAGGGTGCGGTCAGAAAGTGTAAGGAAGATGTAAGAGAGACGGTTTGCTTTAATTTGAGGATGTTTACATGCTCATTTAATGAGCCTTCTTGTTCATATTCCCTGGGCTTTACAGGACAGAACATTTTTTTAAATATAGTACAAATTAAATGCGGTTTAAATTAGAAGTAATAGCTTGTGATTTTTGTCCATCTTAAGTTGCAATATAGATCCATGTCAGTCCAGAGTCATAATATATGTAGTGAGGACTTAGTATAATTTGTCACAGTTAACCATGGAATGCTGCAGCGATGACCGGAAACACTGTTGGCTCACAGTGACCTTGACCTTTCACTTTGAACCGTCAAATTCTAATCCTTGCATCCAAGTGGACAGTTTGTGCCAGATGTGATGAAATTCCCTCCAGGCATTCCTGAGATATTGTGTTCACAAGAACGGGATGAACGGAATGTAGTCATGCACGTCTGTGTCGAAACAGACAAGATGTTGAAAGGACTCTAACAGGAATTTATTACAAAGGTGTATTTCGTCATTATTAGCATATGAAACGGCCAAAAACGTGTGTTTGTGAGGTCACAGTGCCGTTGACCACCAAATTCAAATTCATAATTTATTCCAGTTCAATCGAGTTCATCCTCGAGTCCGTGTGAATGTTTGTGCCAAATTTGAAGAAGTTCCCATGTGGCGAGCCTGAGATATGGCGTTCACGAGAACAGGACAGACGGTTGAAAGACGCAATACCTCTCGCCGTGACTGCCAGCACAGAGGCATAATAATCATCATGTTATCATATTTAATATTTCCTTGCATGTCTTTTGCAGTCAATGACTCCATGAAGTGTTTGACCAATAGACGTCTCCTACACCTACAGGAGATTTTGGGCCAAGGTGGACTGAGATACCTCTCTCCAACACTTTCAACAAAGAACAAAGTTAATTCCTCTAGTAGGATTACAGACTTTTGAGGTACATGATAGCTGTTATGGAGGTATCTAAAAGACCTGACTAAGATTTTCTGTAACCCACCTGCTCATTGCTGCTTAGACTGAGATGATACCACGAGCATTAAAAAAAAAATCCCTTTTCTAGTCTTTAACGAAAATTTTTGTCATACAAACATGACATTACAATCTCTTCAAAGGCCTAATAATGAAAAACTACACTGTGTTTATGTCCTTAAAAGGACATTCCCTTGTTAATAAAAACAAATTCTGGAGAACGATTTCAACAAATAATCTAAGCAACGCATTTTGTGGAGGCAGTCATATGCACTACTGTTAGTAGTTGCATATACTCAACTTTAACTGTAGACATTTCAAGTTTATTCTCAACATTTTGTCCTCCATATTCAAATTTTTTTTTTTTTTAAACCTCTGACTTAGTAAATCTTTTTTCTCGACATTTCAACTTTATTCTCAAAATGCAAAACAGAAGAAAAAAATCTTGCTCTTCTCCGTACTTAAAATGGTGTTTTTTTTAGTCGCAATACCACGAGTGGCCTCCGGGCCAATCTGGCGGCAAGGCTAAGTCGCGACCAGTTCTCTTAATACATCCATGATTTCTCCTCTCTGTGCAAAGAAACGTTAGCTGGCTGCAGGTGGTAGTCTCTTATTTAACGCACAGATATCAACAAGAACAAGCGAGAAAGCCAATTGGTAGTTTTAGTTTTTCTCATAAGGTCAAACTTTTCCTTTAAGGAGGGTCAACACTTCCAGTGTGCCACAGGAGAGCCAGAACTATGACCAACATAGTTGTCTCGTAGCACTTTCTGACTGCACTTTTCATTTTATTTGTGTGAGTGGTGCTCATTTGTTAAAGGGTGTTTACTCGGCCAACATGAGGAGAAATGCAAGTGTGAACACGTGCAAGATATTTAATCTGACTGCTCGTGTGATCAACGGCGACAAAAAAACCTCCAGACTGCCGTTGCTACCTGTAAGACCCGTCTCAATTCTGGATTTACTCAAGCAACACGTCCTTCCCCCTTTTTTCATTTATTTCTTTTTCTTTTTTGTTCTTCTCCTGATCTCGGAAATTCTTTAGCCTCGCTTGTGATGTCGCCACGTGACCTTCCTCAATGGACGTCTTTATTGGCCGGAGGCAAACAACAAGGAATCTATGCACAGAGCATGTTGCCCACACAGACTTGACCGACGTGGCCCTGTACTGCAGCCTCGCCAGTCTCGCCTCACTCTTCTGTTGAAACTACAGAGCATTCCGGTCCTGCTGACACATGTTCAGGAGAGGACAACGCAAAAACACAGGAATAAGAGACTGGTCAGTTCGCTGCTGGTCGATGCCCTTAAGAAAAATGAAGAGAAAAAAATGTCGTGATTATCCCTTATGGTTAATCATAAACATTCCATCTCCTGTAATCTGTTGATAAGACGTCTCTGGTTCCACTCAGACCGTTTTCAGTGGAGAAATGATTTCTACGGTTTAAGTCTACTCATCCTTGAACATCAGTTCACACAAAGTGTGTCCAGAGACAAAACTCTGGCTTTTAGAGACAGAGACCTGACATGTTCTGCGAGTTCATTAAAGTTTCTCTGACATCACACAACAGTTATTTAAAACAGATGTAACAGAACACTAAGGGAACCGCGTGTTTTCTGAAACGCTTCGTCAATCAACAGGAAATCAAAACTGCCAACCGATATGATTGGATTCAAATTCCTGTTCATTACTGATTACCAATCCTTTCCTCAATTGATCAGTTAATCATTTAGTTCCTCCCCAAAAAACCCTCAGCAGCATTTGAGATGCTGTAGAAACCTTTTTTTTTTTTTCGACCACCCTCAATAATAATTTGCTTCATATAGTAAAACAAATTGTTATATATATATATACTTTTCTGTCAGACAACTATTTGTTACAGCTCCAGATGATTTTATGCTTCACTATGTTTTATATCAAAGTGAATTGAATAGCTTTAGGCTTTGGACTTCTTGTCGACCAAAACGAGCAATATTAAGATCACGTCAACATTTATAGCTTGAATATCGCAAAACACTAATTTGCCTCAAGGGGCTGAAGGACTGTCACCTTGTCCACATTCACCATTTTCAGACATTTTTATATACTAATCCCTGCATTTGCATTGTCCATGTCCCCTCACACAGCACTGTAAAGTATTTGACACTTTGTCCAAAAACCTAAACCTTGTCATGAGACTTGTTTCAGAACTTCCCTCTTTTTTGCTTCAAGTCTGCAGTCGCGCTGGAATGTTTTTCTCAAGGTGTTCCTCCTTGGTCACCCCCGTTCCTGGAAAGTGACTGCATTTCACATGAGTGAAACCGCTCAAGATGATTTAACAGTGCGCCTGTGTGCTCTTACAGAACACAAGGTGGTTCTGCGAAAAAACAAAAGGTCGAAAAAAAGGGAAAGAGTCAACGCGTAACCTCGTATTACTCAACCCAGAAAAACACCCTGCATAAGACAAAATCCATATCTCAACAGTGACAGTCAGCAGGCATTATTTGGATTGCGGGCAGCCGTTAACACCCTTTGACAAATAGAAGGAACGCCATGTCAAATAGAAACCAGCTTTAACTCTGCGCTGATCACGGATGAATCCTCGAATTTAAACAAAGACAAAGGACTCAACTGGCTCGGTGGGTTTTGCAGACATGTGCACTCTCGACATGTGCAACAACTCCCACTCAACATCTACAGCGCCTGCACCACACTATCAACACATCGTTGACCTGCTGTCAAAAGCAAATATGACAGGTACAAACTGAGAGAAGTCTGCAGATAAACATATTACAATCATCAGCTAATCCGCAGGTTGTTTCCTCCGTCGCTCAAATAAATCGACGAAATGACAGAAAACCGAGGAATTTATTGAAGGTGATGTTTTAACCAGAGCAACACGCCCAACTACACAAATAGTCCCACTGGAGAGGCTGCATCTCGTTTGAATACGTTTGAAACGATAAACACTGCAACACAGTAGGAGAACAACTCGTTTCGCAGCTCTAAAGTTAGAGGCAGATCGGTTGGCCGATAATATCGGCCGATATGAGTCTTTCTATTTCCAGGGTTTGTTTAATAAATGTGAAAACAAGGACATAACAAATAAACAGTCACGTTATTCCCAACCCAAGCAGCGAGCTGACACACAACACCTACAAACGACTAACAGACATCCACACCACATGAGAATTCAACGAGGAAGGGGCGCAGACAAACATTACAACGAAAACACATGAGTTAAGACCATAATACACGTATAGAAGAAAAATAAATGAATAATTAAGTAAATATACAAGATAAAAGTCAAGCGCCCTTACTCAGAGATGACTTTCTCAGGCTTGTCACAGAAAGTTTGATTTGCGCCTTTCATATCGGTATCGGCAATTATGTTTGCCAATAAACATAGATATAAAATTGAGGTTATTTTACAAAACTATAATATATATATATTGTAGTTTTTTGTCATAAAGTTTATGGTTAAACTGTAAAATGTCAAGACTGCTACATTTTAGTCATACGGGATGACTACATCTACAAGGACATCTCAGGAATCCATGGCAATTTTTTTTTTCACATAACTTTTATCAGCGATTTATTGGAAAGCTTTTACGTCAGCCCTCCAAAAAATCCATATCGGTAGGGCTCTATCGAAAATGACATTTCTGTTTAATTTAGCGCGTCGGAAATATCAAATCAAATAACCGATTGGTCGAGTCTTTTTTCAATTTAAAAAAAATTAAAAGACGTGGAATGTTTGTTTTCGGTCCATGCGGTGTCTGCTTGCAATCTATCCCAACATCTCCAAGCTGGAGAGGAAAAAGGGAGGGGGGGGAAAAGAGACAACAGTCGAAGAACATGTTGCCTCGGAAATATCTCCAGAGCAACGGCTCGGGAAAACACGGTGGTCACATGCAGCCAATTCTCAGGAGGACTCGGATTATCTGACTCGATCCATCGGCCCCGCGTGTGTGTGTGTGTGTGCGTGTGTGTGTGTGTGTGTGTGTGGTTCCAGATGTTTTAATACCCAGTTTGAACTGTGCAGGACTTCCTACAGTTAACACGAGCACGGAGACGTGGAGATGGACGGCCAGCGAGGAGCAACATCTCTTAACCGCGTCTGTGTGCCAATCACAAGAGAGTTTGTTTCACTCACCGCGACCCTCCGCCATGCGGAGGCTTGGACGACTCGTCCCCGTCTGCCTCCGTCGAAGAAACTCGTTTTCTTGGAAGCGCGAGACAAACCAGGGGCTCGGCGTCGTCCTCCTCTCGTCTCTGTTGGTTGTTGTTTTGTTTTTTGTGTGTGTGTGTGTGTGTGTGTGTGTGTGTCAGGATCCCCAAACAGTCAGTCAGCCTCCTTTTTCTCTTGTCCCGCGCGAGCCAGTAGGAAGCACCGCTCGGCGCTCACGTGGATAACAACAACACGAGCCATGTGTAGGTCTGTGCCGCGCCCACCACCGGTCACGTGACCGATGACACAACGGTTATTCGACGAAGGCGAACCGAATAGATTCGAAATATTGAAACACAACAAATGTATCACTGTCATTGCTTTCATATACCAAAAAAAAAAAAAATGTGAAAACTAAATATCCATCAATTTTACCAATGGGAGCCCCTGCATGAGATGCTTTCATACATTTTAAGGATGTACCATTGATGGATGGGTTAATGGCCAATAGGGCACAGGCCCAGCTAGAGAGGTCATAGGGCGCCTGGGCTGTGGAGCCTTCTCTTTTTAAATTATATCTATTATACTGTCTGAAAGTCACACAACTCAGTTAAAAGGAGGAATCTGTGAATCTGCAGTTTGCGTAACCAAGTTGAACATATCTTCTTCTTCTATGTCCGCACATTATGACATAGAGACAAAGAAGACCATACAAAATACACAAGATAACCAAAAAAGAGAAAACAATTGGACCAATGATACTCGACCCAATGGAGCCAATGTCAGCTGACACGGGCCAGAGGCGGGGTTACACCCTGGACAGGTCACCAACACATCACATTACCCACATACAGAGACAAATAACCATTTGGTCACAAACAACCTTTGGTGAGTTTAGAATTTCCAAATAATCTAACCCCAATCTGCATGTCTTTAGACGTTAGGAGCCGGAGTACCCGGAGAAAACCAAAGCAGACACGAGGGGAGAGACGACAACGCAAAAGACCTAACAGACTTGAAACAAGACCATTGTTTGCTAATCAGTTGTAATAGTTAGCTGACAATGGAGAGGTTTGAAAATAACAAAACCTGATGGCTTCACTACGTAAATTAGTTTGCAAAAAGCAGGTCAAACAAGTCTTCGCTTCAGTCAAGATATCTTCAGCTAACGGTTAGCTAGCTAACCATTAGCTAAGAAGATATAACGACAACTAGATTCCACTTAGTACTGTATCACTTTGAATTTTAAAGTGCAAATTAGAACTGGACCACTATTGTGAGTTGACCTTTTTTGAAGATTAAAAACCATTGACATTGGTATAATTTAAAGCCCCAGTGTGTAATTTTTTTACTTTTCTGGCGCCATCTGGTGGTAGAGCTACAAACCGCAACCAACTGAGCATCCGACAGGGGATATTTTATGGTGGTGCTGGAAATTCAACAGGAATGCGACCTATTCTGGATCATTTTCTGCAACCGTATTTAATGCTGCGTTCCATTATACCTTGACACCGCTCTGAACTTGGACCCCAACCGGTTGGTTGAAAGCTAAAAAATAATGGATAACCTAAATTGCAAAAAAGAAAAGAAAAATGTAGGTATGAGATTTGCTCGGCCTGCCAGAAGGTTCTGGGGGTCCTGTGTTAACAGATGACATCACAACATCGCACGTTATGATTGGCTGCAGGCAGCCATTGTGCCATTGTGATTCGAGGCTACATCTAATAGAATGTGAGTGGCAAAGTGTACATGTAATCCTTCCTTGTCCGTTTGTGTACAGAAAGTTCATGATGCAAAAAAAATGATGATGCCATCAAATAGCGTTTGATATTTCAGCCTGGACCAAAGTGTTGGACCGGCTGACCAACAGAATGACGTTGCCACTGCCACATCCACTGCGCTAGTGAGGCTAAAAATAATCTTGACTATAACGACTGACCATCCTGTCGCGTGACAGCGATGTCAGTCACAAACAATGGTTAAATTTAGGAAGTAACTCCACATTCGTCAAGTCCACTCCGTCATTCAATAGAACTGACGAAGCCTCTCGGATGGCGTAGTGTGCCCAAGGTTACAGGAAGTTCCCGTTGCCTGTAACTTACTTCTACTGTCACATGACTTGTTGGAACGAGGACCTTCACATGAAACTGTGGGGACATCTCCTTTGTCCAAACACTAACCAGAGTGGACATCCTGTTTCATTCCGTGCAGGAGAAACATCCAGTTTTTGTTTCCACCCAACTTTCTGCCCCATCATAGACTTGTTTGTCTTCATCTGAACCCAACGCAGTGCCACACAAAAGATATTTTATTATGGATTCCACGCGTAAAAAAACCAAGCCCTGACACATGAACAACTTCGCCAAACTACTCAGACTATTAGCTGGAGGTTCAGTGACCTCCATGTCCGGATACATTGTTTACTTGATACATCATTAGCTATATAAATATGAAATGGCAATATCAAAACTCTGTGAGGCTGAGGCAAGTGCTCGACCTCGCAGTTATTGCCCGTGAACTAATTCTCCTGTCAAAATGAGTCGCTGTGCTTTTCAGCGGCATGTTTCAAAAAAAAGGGGAAATTAAAATACTTCATTCACAGTCATATTCTGTGTATTTGTCTCAGACAAAGTTACACTCCTCACGGACTTCCAGATCAAATCCAGCTGCAAAGAATATTCGTCTGGATTCTTCACATATCAGGAGGTCAAACAGAGAAAGATCTTCCTCCTGTTAACGGTTTGTGAAAATTGAGCTTCTGTACTCAAATTATTCTACGAAGACATATTTCACATGTTATGTCGGCAAAATTTAAACATGAGACTGTAACTAATTGTAGTGGAAAAGAAGAGAAGCAAAACACGGGGGAAATAGTTTAGGGTACTTTTGTTACTTTGCAAAACTGGCAACCACCAACAGTTACACAAAAAGTAAGACAATATTAAGGGGAAGAGTAAACCGTAAACATGAATTATTCATTTTATTCTATGCTTTATATGGGGGACACAGGCATGGGCAGGCGCACACAAAGCTTGATCCCGGAGGCTCCAGAGGTCCAATACTCAAATTTTAGAACACGTTTTATCATTTTCTTAAAGTACGGAAAGGTGAATGTAATGTTCCTGAAGTGTTTTTCTGCACATCCAGTTCCCATAAATGGGTGGGTCTCACTGAGTAGGAGCTCAGGGGTCTCTGAAGAGGAAGAGGAGTGCAGTTTTGCTGAAACACCAGACAGTTCTTAGAAAGAGCAACAGTCGGCGTGATTGCGCCACCGAACAAGCACGAGTTGCAAGCAGGACACGGAAACCTGCTCTGACCTTTCAACTTCGTGCGCCCGATGGGATCATTGCAGTCAAGAATGAATTCTCCTCTGGGAATACCAAACTACATACTTCCATTCTTGCCTCTCAGTCTCCCTGTTGTACCAAACACCTCCCCCCCGCCTCTGCACATTCCAGCAGTAGCCGAGCAAAAACACGGCTGGATCCTCCAGCGTGGAAATCCCACCCCGAGGGCCGAGGCGAAGGCGGAAAGCTTGTTTTTCCACGACTGGTAGACGAGACAGGAGCACCGGCATCATTAGCACGTGGATGGCAATCGTTCTGCACAAAACGCACATTTGGTAAGAGGTTTTAGGCGAGACGAAGTGCACAAAAAAAGGGGACTCACGCATAAACTCCAAGCAGGCAAGGCATTTCCCCACAGCCAGCACAGACCCCTGCATGGACATTTCACAGACAGACGACGGCCACCTTTTAACTACGTAGTGAAACCGAACTAATGGGTTTCTTGTTTGCCTAAAAAACGCTCATTCTGTCCCAGCAGCCCTGTGCGTCCACTCCGAGGTCCCTGCAGCCCCACAGCTTCACCACGGGCTCCCAGAAAGAGGATTGTCTGGGGCCGGGGAGGTTACCCAACCCCCCTTAGCCAGCAAAAAGAAAGAAAGAAAGAAAGAAAAACGGGCCAGCACAAGTGCCAGCCATCTCCTGTTAGGGTGGCACTGACCCTGCTGCCAGGGGATTGGTTATTCTGTGTGCTCAGCCAGTGGTGGGCACGGGGCCAGGGGGGCACAGAGGAACACAAGAGATGGAGGGAGAGAGAAAAAAAAAAGGAGGGGAGGAAAAGAATAGCACACAGAGACCTACTTTTAGGGTGACTAAATAAAAAAAACTCAGGGAGGTGAGAGGGTTCATGTCACTCAGGTTCACTGTAAGGATTTAAGATTCAGGAGTGGTGTTGGGGTGTGGTGTAGTTCACTGAGATTTCTTTTATATATTTTTATAGATACCTACATGTCCTATTTCAGAGGCCCAGTGCTTCATTTATTTGCACTGATCTCCAACTGCACCAGTGCTGTTCTCCATCTTTGAATGGGACAATGTGCTTGTTGGTCCAATAGAAAAGCTAAAGTGCAATATTTGGAAATGAAAAGCTATCACTGAAGTTGTTTTTTTGTTTGTCACCAGACTACAAACTAGCATTACTTCATTTTATTTATTTCCTGCATCAGACACGACATCACATTCTTTCGTAGACCAACTTGAGACGGCTTATTTTTTTATTATAAGGCCAGTAGCAACAACGCTTGAAGCTTTGGCAAAATAAAATTGAGTCGTATGGCAAAAATATCGGATGTCATGCAGCGTGGCACTGTGCTGGCCAATCAAATGCAAGCAAACAATCCTAGTTTACCTTGTAGTATGAGCAGAGTATTTCTGTCAATCGCACAATCGTCACAACTAAATATGAAATATCAGCTGCCGTGGAACTTTCCCCTTCTAAAAAAACCTGCTTTCCCGTAAAAACTTTCATATTCTGAGATATTATCATCCCCACAACACACCCACGCAAATGCAGCTCCCTCCTCGCAGAGCGACGAGGAACGTGTAACAACCCAGCGGTCAAGAAGCACAGAGAAGTGCGAAGGACCAAGAAGTCAGCATCATATGAGTTTCTTTTTATTGTTCAATGCATGGCCGTACACACATATACTGGTTTTATTTTGCACAGTGCATGATGGGACAGTCACTATGGAAATGGTGATGTAGATGGGATACATTTTAGGAGTTTTACAGGGGTCCAAACACAACCCACATTCCTCGGGGGAAAAGACAGCCGGCCTGCTCTCTTCTGAGCCTCCTCCTCCGCGACGAGCTACAACACGGAGCTCCTCCCTCTGACATGACACCATGATAAATAAATCAGAACTACACGGTTTTCTTCCTCAGATCTTGTTCGGTGGATCGACGCTTTCCTTTTTCCTTAAACATTCTCGCATAATACATCATTCAAATTTAGCTTACAAAAAGCAAAATAAACGTCATTTGGGTACAAAAATAAAATCCAAATTAAAAACCTTCAACAGGACAACACCTGTCGTGTTCTTGTTTTTTTTCCTTTTCTCTTCTCGTACAGAGATTGCACAATACATACGTCACTGGTCACATGAGTACACTGCAAATGAAGAAAAACAAAACAAAAGCAAAAAAAAATTAAGCCACCAAATCCAAAGAAGTTTACATTGATCTTCCACAACCTTTCCGGCTGGTGAGCTTAGAGACCCCCGTTTTGTTTTGGAGGCCGGAAGCCTCGGGCGTCAGGTGGACAGTGTTTCTCTCCATCTCAAAGTTGTTGTCGTCACACACCGTGGACTTTACAAAACATAGAGCTATCGGACTCACACGATCCTGACCCTGTTTCTCAAATACAGACTGAAGGGGAAGGGGAGGAGGGAACAGAAATCCAAACCACTGCTCTAAATAACTACATGGATTCATTGGAGCGTGAGTGTGTTTATGTTTATGTGTGTGCGGGTTTCTCTTTCGACACGTATGTACTCGTTTGCTAACATATACAGTGTATTCCTGGTTAGGATGTGAACCAGGGGCACTTAAAAGTTGTGTAGCATCCCCCCACTGTTTCCTCACCCCGGCCACTAGGGGTCACTCTTTATGTTTAGGATTTAGGAAGTGGGAGATCTGCTGTTGTTATTCTTATGGCGCCATATCGCCCGCATCTCTCCATCTTATTTCATTTTTTAACTCCACTGTATTTACTTTTCCAGCTCTCTGAGCTTGAACTCTTTTACTTCGATCCAACTTTCTTTTCAGTTGTTTTTTTTGTTGCCTTTGGAGACGCAGATACACACAGAGCAAAAGAGTGGGAGAGAGAGAGGGAGCGAGTGTTGTGATCGATCAGCTGTTCGCAGCACCGACAGCTGCCCCCCCCTGGACTTTCTCAGCCGATCTCCTTCCACTGCCGGTAGAACTCCATGATGTTCTTTAGCTCCATGCCTGCCGAGCCCACCGCCTGCAGCGCCGCCTGGCGAGGCGCAAAACAAAAACAAAAGACATATATAATAAATTCCAGTTGAATTACAAAACCTTGGCGATGAATAAAGACATCAGAAATTTTGTTGAATTCTCAAGCAGCGCATTAACTAAGGCTGAAGCTAACAATTACTGTGCCGATTATCATCTTGATTAGACGTGTCCCAAACGATTATCTTTCAAACGATTAATCTAGCGATTATTTTTTTTCAATTAATCGACTAATCTAGCGATACATTTTTTTGGCCGGTGGTGCGCCCGGAGCCCCGCAGGGCCGGGATCCCACCTCAGCCAGCGTGTGCCGGCCCTCACTTTCATTGCGCCACGGGGTTTCGAGTAGCGAGCCCTCTGACTCGCGCGTGCGTTAGACTCCTTGGTCCATGTTTCAAGACGGGTCGGGTGGGTTGCCGACATCTCCGCAGACCCCTTGCGCCTGTAAACGTGGGCCGATCCCTGCCCTGGTGACGCGGTTGGGTGCACTGAGGACAGTCTGCCCCGGTCGAACTGTCCCGAAGCTGACCGAGGCCAGCAGAATGGAAGGCGCGGCGAGTACCAAGTCCACGGCCCCGGGAAGCAGCGAGGTCCGGGCGAGAGGGCACTGTAAAGCTCGCTGCCGGAGCCGCGAGCCACCTTCATCCCCAAACCTTCCCAAGACGACCCAGAGCTGTTTTTTCCCGGTGTTCGTGCTGCAGCTCGCACTGCTGCTGCTGCCAGTGCTATCACTTGCTGCCGCCATTGTTGTTGTTTGATTTCTTCCTTCCCGCCACCACTGGACTAGAGCGTGGGACAAGAGTTAATCTAGTTGTTTGGGGCGACTCATTGACGCAAATTATTTGAGTCGACGAATTTATGTAGTCGATTACATCGACTAAGTCGATGAGTTGTCCCAGCCCTAATCTTGATTTAATTGTTTGGTCTATGAAGAAAAAAGCTGCATTTTATGCTGATTGACTAAAGCTTATATCAGACATGAACACCAGAAAAAGTCTGGGCGCAATTTTTCGTCTGCCGTTCACACAGGACGAACGCAACAGGAGATTGGTCTGTGGAATCAGTGTGAAAAGTCGAGGCTCGTGTCTAAATATTTAAAATGAGCAGAACCTTAACTCAGTTCCTTTTAGTTGATAATCTGATACTAGCACAAAAACATCGTTTCTGAAAAAGTCCATTAAAGTTTGATGGTTGTGTACGTTCAACTCGGTAATGCTAGAAAACACAGCGAGTGACCGACCTTCATCGCTGCTGACCGAGTGCAAAGCTCCTCCACCTGATGGCCGGTAAGAATGGTCACCATGCCGGCTGTATCCTCGTCTCCGTTGTTCTGGGAGACGGTTAACTGGCGACAGCTGTCCACCATCTTATACAGATGCCTAGAAATACAGAGGAAGACCAGTCAAAGTCAGGGTCATCCAATGGTAGTGTGAGAAGACAAGCAGAAGGGCAGCAAGGTTTTACCAGGCCTCCATGTCCTGCCGTTTCACTTTATCTCTGTCAAAGCTTCGACCAGACTCCTTCTGGCAACGGATGTACCTATAGAAAGACAGAAACAACGTCAAGAACATTTAAGAGAGACTCAAAAGGAACGTTGTGTCTAACATATGCTGAGGAATTTGAACAAGTCAATCAAAAGGTAAACAGTGAAGAGCCACAGATGCGAACCTGTTGCCTTTGCGAAATTCAGATTCCAGGAAGCGGATGCCATCCCTCGCTCCAGCAGTTTCCTTCTTCAGTTGGTCAAGTCCATCAATTACTACAACACAGAGGCAGTCCAGGTTAAGCTCCTGAGCTAGCACGCAGACTTGGAGACTGACTTTTGTCAACACAGCATAAATTTTAAAAGCCAGCACTGGAACTTAAGGTTTAAAAAAAAGAGACCTGTCCGTGGGATGATGATGATGAAGCATCCGCTGCCGGCCAGCTGTCGGATGAGGTTCAGATGCTGGCAGAGAGCTGCAGTGTCCGGCACCAGGTAGGGAGACATTGACGACTGGGCCTTGGGCTGCTGGAGGCTGCCCTCTAGCTGCGAAACCTCCAACTACAGGGGAGGACAGAAACTGAAACCCATCAGCTGATGATGTGAGATTAATGTGAGATGTATCAGGGCTTTGTTCCCCACATGTGGAGCATCTCAGGGCTCCTATACCATTCCTAATTAAATCCAATTCAATTCAATTGAGAACTCGGTGAGGCAGGGATGGGAGAAAGAGAGAGACCGGGAACAGTTGTGTAACCATTGTATTTAATTAGTGAGATTTAAGCCGAATTCACACTACACGATTTTAAGCCAGATTTTTCAGCTCGCCGACAAATCCTGGAGCTTCAGCAAATCAGAGGAAAATCAGCGTGAAATCAGGCTCTGGATCTCTGCGTGTGAACTAGCAATTGCACGATCAAAGTGACTTGCCGAGGCCTCGCCGACGTTTGTCAGATATCTAGCAGGTTAAATATCTGGACGTGTCGGGGGCCAATCTCCTGTAGTGTAAGCTGTGATGGGACAGCCAATGAGTCCTGTAGTATGAACCGCACAGCGATCTTACGACTTTAGAAATTGTGTAGTGTGCCCGAGGCATTAGATGCATATACAACATACAAACATTTTACAGCTCTCAAATGTGATTGATGACTGTAATGACACAAAAACAGCTACGTCTGTGTCAATGCTGTATTACTGCTCTATTTCAAAAAAGGGAAAGCCAGTCAGGGTAAACGATCAGAAGAAAGAGAGATGATGTAAGAACCTGTAGTCGGAGCTGGGCCATGTCCCTCATCAAGCGATTTCGACGAGCCTCCTCCTCAGCCTGGACAAATGAAGACAAAGATGAGAAAGTCAACATCAACTGGCAAACTTGCTTCATGGAGATTTATTAAAACATTTTTCCACAGTTATTCAGGTCAAAAGTTCCACGGCGATATCTTCTTAACTCTCCCACAGAGTAATTTGAGAGACATGCAGGACCACCCGCAGACTTTCTGTTCAGACGTCACTCACCATCCTGATCTGGGCCTTGGCCTGTTGCACCAGATTATCCTGTTCCGATTGGCTGATGCTGGTGAAGATGCCCGCCTCCGGGTTGAAGTGCAGCACGTTGCCCTGGAGATTTGTGAGGAAGTGGCCAAAACTACGAATGCAACACACCCGCACCACACACTGGACGAAAGAGACAGAAGAAAATGCTTTGACTGTTTAAGGAAAACACACAGCAACGTTTGGTTTTTTAAAAATTCAAATAAGAATTTGTTCTGGGCTTCATCAAACAACTTTGTGATTCAGCAATAAATTGTTTGGTTTATAAATCATAGGAAAATCACATCTTCTGAATGCCTGAACATTTTTTGTTTTGTGTGACCAACAGCGCAAACCCCTAAAATATTCAGTTCACTATTACATAAGACAAAGAAAAGCAGTTTAAATGATTAACCGATGATAAAAATAACTGTTAATTATCTGTTGATCCACTAATCGCTGCACCTCCAGTCGGAATTGTTGAGCTGAATTGACCAAATCTGTTGTAAATCCTTTAAAATAGTGGCAATCTCAGAAACATTGTAGTCACCTCCTCAATGCACAGTGAGTGAGTTTTTAAATATATGTGCGAAAAATGTAAATTTCCATTATTGGAATATTGTACAGTGACGATAGTTTAGTTTAAGTCAATCACACTGTTTTGATATTGGCACTGTTGTGTCCAGACAGGTCTTTTTACAGGTTGATGTGTTTGTGAGCTATAATTTCAGAAAAAAATGAAAAAAAGTCATTTTTCACCTCCTGCAGGGGGCTGAGGGAGGGCTTGCGGTGAGTGAAATCCAGGCGCCGGTGAGCCACGCTGAGAGCCGGTAGGTGTCGCAGAGCCACATCCTCGGGCAGCAGTAGACTCTGGACCAGACCGGGCTGCTCACACTCGCTTAGCAGCTGTGTCAGCTCTGCATTCAGACCCAGCTCTATAGCACACACATGGACAAATGATCAAATGGGACTCAGGGCATCGTCATTAGTGTGTGTGTGTGTGTGTGTGTGTGTGTGTGTGTGTGTGTGTGTGTGTGTGTGTGTGTGTGTGTGTGTGTGTGTGGGGGGGGGGGGGGGGGGGGGGGGGGGGGGGGGGGGGCTCACAGATGTGAACACAACTTATACATAAATAAAGAATTTATATACAAGAAAAAAACAATTTGCTTATATAACAAGTCACATTACATTTAACTGCACAGACAAATAATATAGTTTCAAGTCTAATTTTCACAAGATTTTAAGTTTAAATAAACCATACACAAATGTTTAGAATTTATATGATGACATTATTTTACTGGAACACATCAAATGATGATACGCATCTATTCTCATGAGAAAATTGTATAAGCATTGTACGACTGTTTATCAAATGGCAACGTTTTAATTGCTTAACTCGTTCATTTCATTTACATGCATGGCATTGAGATAAGGAGCTTAATCCAAGAACCATGTGTATAAACCACCTGATGAGTGGGGGAAAAAAAGTTTCTTTGACTTAGTTTTTCAGAATTTTGAATTCAAACAACTAAACTAAAAACTAAGTAAGCTGGCTCGATGAACTATATTACTGAAATGGAAAGAGCCCTCCTATCCCTCTCACTGGATTAGGGACGTGATGTTGTGTCTAAAACTCGCAAAAATAATACACTTTTTCTACCCGAAAATCGGTAAATGAGTTTTTAGTGCATGGGGCCACTTTCTAGCCTTTTATGACAAGCTTGTTGAGATAGTCATCTCCGAGTAATGGCTCTTGACTTGATTCATGCTATGCTGCAGTGATAGTTCATAAAAATGTCAGGTTACCCACACGCCACTGCTGACACTTCTCATTTTGTTATTTGTTTGACTGTTGCCCAACATGAGAACATGCACTTCTGCGTGAAAAGGAGACAATCACTGTGTTGGAACAAGCAACAGTTTTGTGTGAGTATGACTGTTTGCCTCACAGAAAAAAGGTAAGAGAGATGGGATAGGAAAATGTTTTTGCATGAATCTCAGTGTTTTAAAGGATGAACAATGCAAATATTTTAGTATTTATAGACCCAGTGGGAATAAAACCTAAAAAAATAAATAAACCTGACTGCTGTTCTATATAAATCTCCACAGTGTAGTGTGCCGATAACTCACCAGCCTCAAGCATCTTGCTGCCGTCTGGCAGCAGGTTGAGCAGCACAGACAGTCGGTTCCACAGACTCTGAGAGCTCTGCAGAGAGAACAGCGGGTTACAGTCGGCTACATGTTGCAGCCAAGATGTCGGTGTGTCGAGGTGAGAGCAGGAGGGCGCTGCACTCTTACCTGTGCACACATGAGGATGATATCAGTGTTGGTCCTTAGCCAGTCGACAAAGACTTTCACCACCTGGATCAACCCCTGATTGGTCAAGATCTCCAGCTTCTCTAAGAGGGTTTTCTCGCTATGCACTGACTGAGTGCTATGTTGGCTGCCCTCCGAATCAGACTCCAAGTCTGGGGGGGAAAAGGTGAGACAACGATTGAACAAAAACAATTCTTTGATTTCAAAAAGTCTTGGTGAAAGCATTAAAAAGGGAACAGGTGAACGAGAAAGCTTCCTAAAAACTTGACAAAAGGTTAAATGCAGTAGTTGTGTTACCATGTTCAGTGGTTCCGTTGGCAGTACCAGGGTTCATGTCGCAGGGTGAATCCCCAGGAGGGGGAGGAGTCTCCTGGGAGGGGGGAGCAGACGCGTCAGTTGGGGTGGGAATACCGGAGGAGGCTTGAGGCCTCAACAGCATGTTACTGAAGGTCGGTGCCAGGCGGAAGCAGCGCTTGGCCTGGAAGAGTTGCGAGGACATGGCCTGGAGGTTACTGCTGATGCTGGCGTCGCTGGGCGCGAGGGGCCCGTTGGTGGTCGGAGGGGTATTACCGTCCCGCTCTCCATCTTCCTTGGGCTGCTCTTCGTCTTCCTCTTCGTCCTGGTGCTCCCTGGCCTGACCCTCCAGGTTGTCCGAGTTCTCCGTGTCCTCTATATCTTCCAAATCTGATCGAGACTCCTGGCTGTTCATGTCCGAGTCGGTCTCGACGTCAAACGCCGTTCCTCCTTCTTCCTCCTCTTCCTCTGAGCCACTCCCCCAGCTGCCCTCCTCACCCGGGGCTTCTCTCTTAGTCTCCTTCCTGATGGAGGAAGCATTGAGGGTGGTTCCTGTCGTGGTGCCACTCGTCGAATCGGCGCGGCCACGCTTCTCCTCGTCATCCTCTTCATCTTCTTCGCTCTCAAAGCCTTCGCTTAGGTCACTTTCGTCCTCCCCTCGGCCATCCTTGCGAGCACAGCGGCGTCGACGCAGTCGAGACAGACGAGTGTACTTCTTCTTCTGCTTCTGTTTGTCCTCTTCCGACTTGCGCTGTTCGTCCGTGACACCATGCTTTTTGGCACCAACTCGTTCACAGCCGTCTTCATTCTTCGCCTCCTCCTCGTCTTCTTGCTCCAGAGAGCCATTCTGCAGAGGCCTCTCGCCAGAGTGATCTGTCGGCGGAGCTGACAAATCCTTTATCTCCAGGTCATCTAGACAAAGATATTTTATATATTAAATAAAATGTCAGACAGAGTCGATACACGTGTTTCAATTTAAGCTGCTGTTGACAGCAGAACCGAGCCAGGAGGTGAGCTGCTAAAAACATTGTAATAAAATGGAAACTTTGCATACCGCTTTTGTTGTCCTAACAGATTTTAAAACCACAAAGAGCAAACCTTAAAAATGTTGCTGATGAGGATAAATCGGGATTGACGCATTGATCTATGCAGCAGACACAGGCTGGGAGATTACCTATATTGTGCTGAGGTATGAAGAATTTTTTGAAAGAACTTTCTTGGAGTTCAGCGTTCCCACAACTTCTTAAATGTCACATTAAAAAAGAGTGATGATCGGGATTACCTTTCCAGGGTAATTCTCCTTAAACTTCCAAGGACCCAATATGTCATAGTTTGAGACACAGATCAAGGCTAATTACGGTTACAACACTTTCATTTTGTTTTTGTGAGAACTATCGGGCTTTACAGATGACAGACTTCTGCAAAACACAGCAAAACAATATATAGTGTAAGTTGGGCGATGGAGACTGAGATTCATTTATGAGTTTAAGAGCTGAGAGATGGCAGGAGACACGTGGACTGGAAATAATCCTATTTACTATATTATACTTTTATAAATTATATATTTTACCAGCACTGAATTGACAAACGTTTTCTTTTTTTCCCCCAAGGATCTGTGAGAACCCCGGGAGTTCCACAGGGTTTTCCTCCCTCACCTGTGGCATCAGTGTGAAGTGGAGGCACCTGGCTCTCCGCCTCCTCCAGCTCAGCCTGCAGCCGGATGTTCACGTGGTTCACCAGGTGGGAGAACAGGGCCAGAGTGAAGGCTATGGATGCGCTGTACTGCTTCGATCCTGATGACACAACAAACCAACAACTGTTAGTACCAGAAAAAAAAAGACTTTGTTTGAAATGTCTACTTTTCATTTATCGCATCATTTACCAGAGCGATATAAATCATGTTCAGATAAAAATAACAAGTCTTTTTGTATTATGTATTTCTTCAGATTTGCATTTGTAAATGTGTGTCCAAATGCCAGTTTTGGAGTGAATTCATCACAGACCCTCTGATGATTTGGAAAGAGTTGAATGCAGAGCTCCTCTAAGCTAAAATGAAGTCTGGCTCAGTTATTCCAATTTGCATTTGATCTAGATTTTAATGGTCTGAAGAAGATACAGAAATTACAGCGTTTGAAAAGACATTTAAAGAGAAAGGCCAATGCTTGTGTACTACTTTAAAGTTATGAAAACGTTATTAACATATAAATGGAAAAATCACTCCAGAACTTCAATACACAACAACAACAGCAAAAATTCTGACAGCCTCAAAGTGGCAATCTTGAAGATTTCAGCTCTGGATAATTTAGTGTGACCTGTGGTTATCGTCGTCACTTCAAATGTGGTTTAATGCAACAGGTCACAGAAGTCTGTGGGCAGCAAAACAATCTAGTGTTTTAATAAAGCAGTCAGACAATAATTTGGCCTTTTCCCATCATTCTGTGAGCGACGGAAATCCGATTTCATGCTGCACATAGCATCAGGTTACTACCACCCTGAAAAGTTGGAGGTGTGCAACCTGTCACCTGCAACTCTTCATCTGCTGCTTCTTCATCTATTTTTCCCTGCAATATTTCCCACTGATCCCCTGTCATGAAAGAAAAAGCCTAAAAAAGACTGTAGTCTTGTTTTGTAGGTGCATTTTCGAGGAACAATAACATTAGGTGGATGGCATTCGCAACAATCTGAGAACCCATCGGCTATCGTCCTTCAGGCTACATCCATATTACTACTTTTTCGTTTTTAACCCATCACTCCTGCTACTCTAAGGCCTGCCGTCCACACTACTTTTCTACTACTTTTCAGACACCCATATATTTTCGTAATAGTGAACAAAATATAAATTTGCACTATTTTTAGCAGATGGACATGGGCTCAATCATGACTGTTCCCTCATTCGGCGATAGATACTGACTCAAAAGACATTTATGTGAATGAAATCCTTGGACATGGCCACTTTGACATCACACCGACCTCCTCTCTTCAGGCTGTGCACCACCATCAGACAAGTGACCACCATCTTGAAGACGAGGGTGTCAGGCAGCATGGGGCAGGAGCTGTCGGCGTGCTGCTGCTGCTCCTCCTCTTCCTCGCTGGGGGAGTGGTGAGCACCACCGTGTGTTGGAGGTGGCAGGTAGAACAGCACCAGGTTGAAGTCCTCCAGCACTGACTGGCAGAGTGACGTGAGCTCCGTCTCCATCAGACTACATGAAAATTGAGGCATTGAAAAGTGAAACACAATTTAACAATAAATAATTCAGGAATAACAATTCAGTGGTTAAGGGGGCAATATGCAATAGATTGACCAGATTAGCTATAAACACAAGCTTATAGCTAATTTGCTCATGAACTACTTGTCCATTTTGTTGGCAGTAAAAGTGGCTTGTTTGAACTAAACATGCCACAGCTCTTAAATATTTGGCTTTGATTTCCCTGTCTTTACATACCAATAAAATGGTTAAAGATTAAGAATACAACCAAGCCAAAGGTTAATTTCCACTGTTGACTTTGACTCTGGAACAGTAGACAAACAGTGTGACACTAGTAAAGAGACAAGGGACAATATAAACCCTCACCTGTTCTTGGGCTGTAGGAGGCTCTGCAGGTACATGAAGCTCACCAGGAGACGCTTGATGTCTTTTGATCTGCAGAAAGAGAAAAGGTCAAACCCTAACCCTAACCCTAAATAGAGAAAGTATTGATCTGAATACCATTGGGTTCAGAGAACATTTTAAGGAAAAATAATTATTTGCTTATTTGAGTTCTTTAGGAATCCCTAATGTTTGTAAAGCTGTTTTCAGAGATGAACTCTGCCAAATGTGGGCCAAATGCTGCTTGCTCACATATGACAAACGCATGCAGCCGGAGAATGTACAATTCTGATGTGTTCACACCGAGAGGAACATTTTCAAATTTTTCAGAGATTCTCAGATGGACATTTCCCGAAAATTTTACATGGGGGCTGGCAGGAAAAAGTTTCGGAAAATGTCCAGGGCAAGATTTATGTTCTCACATATAGGTCATCTGGAAAATTTCAGAAAATGTCCAGATATCGATGTCTGAAAGCAGCTTATGTTAAACATTGTCCATGTGATTAGGTGGACTGTTGATTGGCATATAGGTGTTAATTAAAATATATGTTTAAGCATTGAAGTCAGAGTGGCAGTGTTGCACTAGGCTGACCACTAACCTCGGACCCAGACGATTTTGGGAGCTCATTTAAATTTGCTCTGCCAGACTTTATTGGAAAGTGATTTCCCTTGACATTTTTGCGTCGCTAAACTGACGTCACATGATTTGTATGCGTCAAACACCATGACTTTGTAAAATTGTATTCATACAAATGAAAAAAAACTGTATTTGTTTTCTATCCAGGTGGAAAAAGGAGTTGTTCATCTTATTTTCTCCATGCACAATCGTAATTTAAATAATCCCGATCATGGCAAATAAACTGTGCCATTAAACATTGGTCACAGTGCAGTTTATCAACTAATCCTATT
This sequence comes from Scophthalmus maximus, assembly GCF_022379125.1. Classification (NCBI taxonomy): domain Eukaryota; kingdom Metazoa; phylum Chordata; class Actinopteri; order Pleuronectiformes; family Scophthalmidae; genus Scophthalmus; species Scophthalmus maximus. Next base: position 16,228,639 of record NC_061534.1, read on the forward strand.
CATGTGTCTTTGAAATATTTTGGACACCATCATGGACAAATTCTTCTCCACTTCACTTCTAGAAGCACAAAGCCTTATATGCTTATTTTACATCCTTCTTTTGTTTTATATTCCCACGGAATCCTGCTACATCCTCATCTAAATCAAACTAATTTCCCCACAGGGATCGCGATCATCGAAACCCATCTGCAGTAACATGCTGCTTTATCCCACCGATGGCTAGAGCGCCTTTGTTATTAAAAGTCGGTAATTACATAAAGCCACAGATATCACATGGGGAATAGATTAAAACTACTCTGGGGTTTCAGAACAGTGCAGTCAAAAATATTTTGACATCATTAGTGATACCACTGCTGTCCAGAGAGGGATCAGAGGCTAAAAAGATGCCCATTAGTCTGGAATCATCTTTTATAACAAAAAGACTTGGTCTGACTTGTTCGACTGTGAACCAAAATATAAGTGAGAACATTCAATTTACAGAAAACCTACAAAAATGAATGAAGGAAAGAAGAAAATTTAAATATTGCGCACTTAATCCTGTAAATCCTACTTACCTTTGCCGAGATGGAGACAGCTTCTTCATTTCCTGCTTCTTCACTTGATGGAACATCTTGGCCGCTTTGTCAAACAAGCGCTTCAGGTTACCGTAGGCACCCTCAAAGGGGGCTTCTGATTGGATGCTATGCACAGATAAACATGTGTTAGGATTCGTAACTTATCAGATTTGGACAATTGAATTAATATGACTCGTAAAGGCACATAAACATTCTTCACCAGCGTAGGTAGTAGTAGGTAGCTTCGACATTGTAGAACTTGCTCCCAGCCAGTGTGCCCAGTTGGTTAAAGGGCATTCCTTTACACGGGTGGGTGAAGAAATGGGTAAACAAACATGTCAACATTTATTTTTAGAGCTGTTTGACTGAATAATGTTTAAAGCTCAAACTGTACAAAAAAATAAAGATAACATGCCAACATTTTGCAGTGAGAAAAGCCAAGACAAGGCTAAAGCTGGAATAAGTCTATCATGTCTATGTCTAGAACTTCCATCCTTATTATGACCAAGGTTGTGTCATTTATTTGCACTGCTTTAATTATGTCTAGTATTTCAATTATCTTTTAAGCTACTTCAGGAACATAGAAGAAAAGAGGTAACAATTCTTCTGACAACATGTTTCGTATGAGCCCTAAAGAGAAAGCCGCAAATTCACTAATGGTGCGTTCACACCGGACGCAGCGTGAATTTGCTTGCACGAGTTTGGGTAGGTTGAACATTTTTGCTTATTTGCCACAACGTGAATATTTGCCCGTTCTCTATTTCACTTTCTCCCACAAAACTCCTCTGAACAAACACACACACAGACACAAACATGAACTTTTGAATGAAAAACAGCAGACAGGAATGAATGGGACACACACACACAAGCATCTATTGTTTAGGAAAAAAAGGCAGACTTGAGTGCCAACAAACAAAGTGGTTGCGCTTACTAGGGCTAACTATCTTGATCACTTTCTGCTGAGCCCTCTCCTTTTTTACCCGGTGACAATACAAATAGCAACAGCCCACAAACAGCAACAGTTAGGCCTGTCACGGTAACTACATTAACGACTTATCGTACGATACATGAATATGAAATCAATAATTTTTATTGACCTCAAAAACAGCCGTTGTGTCTACATGCGAGTTTGTTGACGTGAGAATGAATGTGTCAACAACAGTCCAGCCAAGTCTCGATGCTTCTGTCCTCTTGTCTGTTCTCGTCGTATGATTAATTAATCACTGGTTTGGTCTATAAAATGTCAGAAAAATATGGATTTCTTAGTATTTTTCTAAAATTTGGGATTACATTTCTCTCAGCAGTGACACAAATCGTGTAGGACTTGCACACGCAACGTCTAAGTTCACATAAATTCAGTATCAAACAAATGGTCTTAAAGGACAATAATATCGCTTATCACAATAATTTCGGGGACAATATATCGTGCAACAAAAAGTAGTCATCGTGACAGGCCTAGCGACAGTAGTGATCCTCCATTTCTGATACAATGACAGGACGTCTGACGACAGTGACGGAGGGAGGATGTCAACGCTGGCTATCGCGCCACGCAAATATTTAACTTGAGTTCAAATATTTGAACCTTTGTTTTTTTACTGAAAATGTTTGTATTGTGAACTGTTGGTGCTGTGTTTAGGAGCTTTACATTGCAGTCACTCACCCACATGCGGCATGACAGACAGGGCCTGATGGTAAAACCTCTCTGCCAGCTGCTCAGCCTCCACTCCAGCAAGCTCATTCTGGTAACGGGCTGCAGAGCAGAGAACATTAATGATAACGATAAAATGTATATATATATATATAAATTTTTTTTTTTTAAAAAGATGATAGCAACAACAACAGGAAGGACGGATAATGACAGAGATATTAGGTTCCAGTTATTTCTGAAATGTTCTTTCGCACAAATGCCGATAGCAGACAATTTCCATACACTTCTGTTCCGTTAAATATTGTATAATCAGAATCCAAATATCTCAGTATCTCAGCCCTCTGCCAATTGCACTCTATAGCTAAGCCAAAACTTCCCACGCTGAATGACACACATGCTGTCTCCCAACTCTGCAAGCTGGCCAGGGAGGAATACATTGCATATTTCATAATCATGTTATTACCTAGATCTCCGAGGTAGACTAGACAGCGATGACAGGCCATCTGTGCCCATTCCATCTCCTTGGGGGTGGCGGACACTGGTTTCTTTCGGCCTGCGTGGAACAATTACGCAACGCATTTTTGTTTGACATTTCATTTAGTTGATCCACCTCATCTACAATGAATAACTGTGAATTCTACACATCCTTTTCACAAACGTAAAAGATAATGCTTGTCTGTTTGAATGATCTGCCTGTGCATAAATTTGTGTTTTGCGCATCTGACCGATGAGCGGGTCTGTGACGTGGGTCCAGTCGATGCACTCCTGCAGCTCCAGCTGGTAATGTGACTGGATGTAGAGCAGCAGGTGCTGGTAGAAGCCCACGCCTGCGATCAGGTGTGTGCGATAGGCGCACTCCAAAGCGCTGCGACTATGGATGTGCTAGAGAGAAGGAGAGAGAAGAAAATTAGAAAACAAAAAATAACAATAATAAATATTATCTAAACATCACTCAGACAGACCTTTGTAGTTTCCAATGTGCTTTAATAAAGAGCACGGAAAACTAAAATATACTCTACAAGGAACATTTAACACTTAAAACTGGTCAAGTTTAGTAAACTTTTGCACCGGAACTATACATAGTTAGGCCTGGGCGATATGGAAAAAATCGCGTCACAATAATTCTTTCATATTGATCGGTATGGATATATATCACCATATAAATCAAATCACTATTTCTGTAAAGGGTGTGGGATGTGAAGAGATCATAATATTTAAACCAAAGTTAGTTTTGGTTATATCTCCACACCACCGAATTCCCCGGACTCTTCTTCGAAACGATGTCCTCGTCTTTTGAGCATCGGGCCGTGTGCATCGGGACGTCTTCTTCGGTAACGCTGTCGCGCGAGTTAATATTTCCTGTCGTCATTTTCTCTTTTCTCTCACTCTCACTACTGACGTACTGATGTGCATGACCGCAATAGCCCAAACATTAACACGTGAGCTGCTTCCGGTTGCTTCTCTTACGCTCTGTGCTGTGTGCGTCGACGTAACTTGACGTGGCTGTAACTCTATTCCAGCCACATGATTGCTTCGGCACGGCGCTATTCTCATTATCATTGCCTGTGTGTGTTGTCTGTCAAAACATGGATGGAGTGAGTTCTATCAAAGTTATTTCGACCATCTACATTTCTATTGAAGAAAAGTTATTTTGCGATAATTATCTTTATCGTTTAATCGCCCAGCCCTAAACATAGTACATTATTTCATTTATCTGGCACAGGATTTGAACATTTTTATTACGACAGATCGGCTGAGAAACTATCTTGCGACATTTAATAATGTTAATGTTGGGTATGTGTGTTGGTCCAATAGCAGAGAAAAGTGCCAGAGGTGACATTTTTTCCACCGGGACGACTCATGCATAACATGTGCACACTCTCGATACGTTGTGAGGTACGTTACGGGCCAGTGACCACAGAAAGGCAGATGTCACGTTAGAATCGACCTTTAAGAGGAGGCAGTGTGTCGAACCAGCAAACAAGCGAAAAAGTGGTTTGCCAACACGTGCAGAGGCATTTGCCATTGCTGCAGGACCAACTTACCTTCTTGTTGGTCTTGATGACCTGGATGACCTCGTAGTAAACCTTCCTCCAGAGCAGCTCCTCGGCCTTACGGCCATAATCGACCGGGTGAAGAAACATCAGTTTCACACAGAGCTCCCTCAGCCTGCAAACAAACAGAAAGAAAACACAGATGCAAACATGCATGAATCAGGGAGGTAGTTGGCCCGCTGGTTTGACGGGTGGACCAATGAGTCAACCTAGTTCAATGGGAAGAGGTGGGGCTACGCTGGAACAGAAAGAAATGTAACAGGATTCAAACAACCTGTTAAAGATTTTGTCTCATTGCAAAAACGATGACAGTTCCCACTTCTCATGAGTGCTGATTGGCTGCTTTTCAGTGTCATACTGTCCATGACAGTCGACCAAACATACACTCAGTTGACAGATTGCTAGCTACACTTGGCTGTACTTCAATGCCAGAAATGATAACAAAAATATTAGACTCATCTTGAAATCAGGTGCCAATGTACCAGTACAGCTCTCACACTAAACTATGTCTTAGTTTACTTCTAAACGTACCACATTCAGAGGTGCCCAGGGAAGCATGCCTCTGAATTGTAGTGCAGATTTGTCTACAAAATAGTATAAAAATACCAATTCGTATTTTCTTGAGTCCAACGTGATGTTTTTAAATGTCATATTTGTTAATTTCCAGAACACAAAGATTCTCAGTGAACTGCATATGACAAAGAAGAAAAAAGCAGAACATATTCACAATTAGAAGGTGGAGTTGGCAAATGTTTGGCATCTGTAGGTGAAAAAATACACAATTACACAAAGTTGCTGTTAAGTATTCAGTCCAACTGATAATCTACTTAGTGCTTGAACTCAACATCACGCAGTCCTGACCACGCCGAAAGGCCATTTTAGTCCTTTTCAGAGTTCATGTACTGTAGGGCGACATTTACAATTCTCCACATAATCACTGGGCCGTATTAGATGCCATCTCCTGTCTAACTCACTGTGACCTTACACTTATGTCTGCTTCTCACATTTACTTTCAATTTCCCATTTCTCTTTTGAACTTTCTGTCGATAGTATCTAGTATACAAATAAGCCCAACAAACCTGTTCTCTAGTTGCATGACTTTGGCTCGATTAATTAATTAAACTTGATGAGATCACAGATAGAATCAAATTAGGACACTGAAGAATTTCCAGAGGATGCATTTATCAAGAATTATAAAGCCAGATTTGAGCTTGTTTGTGCCCCTCATGTATTAGCATACATTTGAATAAATCAACCAAATACATACACATTTGAGCAACCATTTCTACAGCGAATAAGCAGAAGGTTGTTCTGGAATGTTGTTCCGACGCCGTTATCACGAGATTCCTCAAAGAAATATAACCAGAAAGAACCAGAAGTGTTCTAAAATTACCTCAAAGTTTCTCAAACATCACCTTACTATCAACATTTTGCAAAGGGCCAATAAGATTTCAGACACGCTTCAGGTTATAGACCCACTCAGCTGAGAAGACAGTGTGACAGAGAGTCAGGCTTACAGCTTATAAACTGGAGGTGAGCGCGGTGAGGTGGAATTAGAGTATATTGATGCAGATGTTCACGACAACTGAATATTCAGACGATGCAAGTTTTTCTACAGTACCCTACTCTCTCTTCCTTTCTCTCACTCACTCACTCACACACACACACACACACACACACACACACACACACTGCTGGACATACTTGTTGCGAAGGCTGATGTTCTCCGGCTTGAAGACCTCTCTGTAGGATGATTTGCTGCCGATGATGACATCCAGCTTGTGCACAGACTCCACCACGGCCCTGGGAAGCGTCGGGCAGTGGACACCATTAGCATAATGACAATGCTAAGCATGCACAGGTCGATGAGGGGTGTCAGGCGCTAGCAGCCAAATGCACTTCTGTCCCGTGTCTCTACAACAAAGACAGCGGTGACACGTGCAGCCAACCAGCCCATGTCACGCTGAGGCTGTGGCGGCGCTGTCGGAGAACTTGTCGTTTGTCCTCCGTTAATTGCCATTTCTTAAATGAGCAAAGCGCTAAGTTAGCTAGCAAGATAGCGTTCAATTAGCACACTGGCTAGCTTGGCACAACGGCCTCGCCAACTTACCTGTAAAGCCGCTTGATGAGAAGGACTTTCGCCTCTGGCTCGCTGTCCTGCCCCGGTCCACTCATATTAGCGACAGTCCGGTTGTTTGCTCACACGCTCCGGCGTCTACTCGCCGTTTCCCCCCCCCCCCCCGCCGACCCCCCGACACACAGTTGTCCCGGCTACTCGGGTTTGTTCCCCGGCAGTTACAACCGTGTTGATGGCCAAGCTAGTGCTAGCTATCAAGGTAGCGTTAGCTTTCCTCCCCTTCCCTCCGAGTCTCTCTCGTTTCTTGTGTCCTTTGGCAAGACCCCCTCTACCCATCCGCTCTGGAACTCGGGTAGGAGGGGGTGCCCGGTAATTGAAGGTCTTCCCGGTCAGCTAAAACGCTCCGATATGCTCCTTGTGTTGTTCCCCGTTCCAGCCATTGCTACGAAGGTGGCCATTATTCCTATCAGGCAGCGACCTCCTGGATATCGCGAGACTACAGAACGCACTCACGAAATTACATCGGGGGTTGCCAGGTCGTCTGTAAAGTCCTCATTAGGGAAATAAAAGCCACTTAATAATAATGTAAACAAAGATGGAAATAAATTAACATATGATGGGAAATACAATCCACTTAATAATGTTGAAAATAAGATAAAATGAATTAATTTATAATGGAAAATAAAACCCACTGAATAATAATAATTTTAATGATAAAAAATAATTAATTAAAATAAAAAATAAATATAGGTGCATAAAACTAACAAAAATACAACATTGTGAAAAAACTGCAGCAGAGCAGAAGTACATAATTACGAAGCAAAGCAGATGCTAAAGGCTAAAATCATGAGTTTTTCTATCTTTTTTTTTTAATATATGAGTTATATATGTATATATAAATAAATAAAGCATTGTGGCGGAATTGACAAAAGCTACATCCCTGATTCTTTCCACTGTTGCTTGGAACCAGCAACAGGTGAGGAGTGTTCCCCAGGGAACATATAGTTAATAAGTCAATCTGCATAAGAAGTACCTTTAAGTGTATTTTGATGTCAATACTTAAGTCACAAAGTATCACTGCGGTATTGGTACTTTTATTCAACATCCAACACTGCTTTTATATAATATATTACCCAACATATAGCCCAACCCAGCTTCACCCAATCAGTCAAAATAAATGAATGGAAACTTGCCTTCCTTGTTGTTTGTTCCTTTCACAAGACACAGCAAACATGGGGTTCCGTTGACGATTGCTGATGACAGAAATATGTTTAATAATGAGAATTTTAGATCATTGTGCCCTCATTGTATAATGACAATGGCCACTATAAACCCTGTAGATGTAATTCCACTTATTTGCCAATAGAGGTCCATAAAGATCATAGATTATTTAATCTCCCTGTAAAATGCAATGTCGAAGTCACAGGGAAATGGCATTTTGAGAGACGATTGTGTCAATGATTTATTGCATTTCTATGTCTCCTGACTGTAGAAACTGCATATTGTAATGTCTGGTGCTGGTTCATTATGATGATTATTTTTTTCTTGATTTCATTTTTTTTCTTGATTGTGTAAGTTTTATATTGATGTTTTCCCTGTAAGAAAGAGTAATGTAATTGTTCTGGGCATGTTGTTAGTGTAGGTACATAATTTGATGTGAGAAACGAAAACGTTGTTGTTAATTTCATTGTGACATGAAGTGTAACCTGACAGAATAATTATATAGGTGTAGCTGATGCTTGGGGGGCTGAGGTGGAACTCTCGGCTCTGTTTGTTCTTTTTACGCAGCATGAATTAGACATTGTTTCTCCGTTCCGTTGGGTTCATTTTTTTCTGCTCTGTCTAAACTCAGAAGTTGCCAACCCACTGAGGAACTGCAAGCGATTAAGTGTAGGAGGATGAGGATAATTACAAGCTTGCTACATTCTGTTGAATCCCCAGCTCCCAGATCCTGCCTGCCGTCCTCACAGTCAGCAGCTCAGCTGGTGACAGCGTGAGGAAATGATCTGCCTTGCTCATCACGAAGATGAGAATCACATTCTGACCTGCAGAAGAAATGTGGACCATGAGCAAACACTGTGATGCGACCACAAGGCATGTATTCGTACCTGTGATCGCAGTGGATGAAGTAGTAGGTTCAGGAAATGAACAGAACATTGGAAGCAGAGCCGGCCCTAGCCTATATGGGGCCCTAAGCAGAATTTGATTTGGGCCCCCCAACCGCCCCTAAAACTATTGTCAATGCTTGATTGAACACACCCATTGTCAACTTTATTAGTTGTAGCTGTGTTGTGTACACTATACCAATGTCAGCCTTTATGATTCAATAATCTTTAATCTTGAAAGTAGCCGACTCACAATTGTGTTCCAGTGTTAATTTGCACTTTAATATTCAAGGTGATACAGTTCTGAGTAGAATCTAGCTGTTATATTTTCTTAGCGAATGGTTAGCTAGCTAACGTTAGCTGAAGATACCTTGACTTAACCGAAGCATTGTTTGACAGCTATCTAGCCGGTGAATGTTTATGGTAAAGCAGTGAAATTAGTCAAGCATGTCCTTTTTCGTAACATTGCCTTTATCTTTAACTTCATACACTACTGCCTTTTCCATCAACTGTCTGACTGACTATGGCTGTATCGTGCCTATAGTTACATTGGGCCCAAAGGTGCCGCTTAGTTCGGCTCTGATTGGAAGAAATGTACAATCATCACATTATCAATCCAAACACACTTCTGGCCATGTGGGGTACAGCATTGTTTTTTATTGAGCATTCAACTCTTGAGTTCAGAATGTTTCACTTTCAGATGATTTTGTTTCTCTTTTAATTCATGATGCGTGACAACGTGTCACGCATCATGACATTTAGCGGATTAATTGATCAGTTGATCAACTTTAGGTTAGCTGACAACAATTTTAGATTTCAATGATTTGAGGCTTTTATCAAGCAAAAACCCTTGCAGGTCCCAGCTTCTCAAGTGTGAACATTTTATATAATATTTTCAGCTTTTTGGGCTGTTTATCGGAAAAACTACAATAGAAAAATGTCACTATGGTCTTATATTTATCCCTTCTTTTTGTCATTTTATAGATTAAACAAAACTCTTAAAAGGAGGAGGAAATAGTGTAATTGAGGGGGCTATAATTTTGTGGCAGATTAATATATTTTTGGTGCACTAGTGAGAATTTACAGTAGCAAGACAGGGTATGTAAACTCAAGATAAACTACAGCAAGTTCATCTAAAGGAAGGAGAATGAGAACACTGTTGATACAGCTGCAAGGCTCACCGGTGCGTTTTTGATTTTGAGTTTCTAGACAACAATTAACTGAAATGAGCTGAATTCAATTATGATTTTTGGTGTTTTCATGGGATTTGAGGATAACAAGGGAGACAATCTGAAATAGACGGATGGATCCTCTGAGAGCTGCCCGAGTTAGTGCAGAAACACAACACATCTCCACAACAAGTTAAGAATTTAATTATTTGTTTATTTATTAATTTATTTACGTTTTTCTATCTCCAGATTCACCCACCCGAAAAATATAAATTCCGGTGTATTCCCCGCCCCCCCCAAAAAGAAAACAAATAAAACAAATAAAAGGAACAATGGCATCTTCGTCAACCGCATCCAACAAATCAATCAACAAAATCAAAGTGGCAATAATTATTATCATTATTACAATAATAATTCAATGATCAGAATATCCACATTCATAACAAATCCATATACAACTGCAATACACTCTTCAACACCACTCTTCCATTAATATACACAAAATCCCCAAATGTCTGTCCTGTCAAAACAACAATAGAGGAGTTTTGGGGGGAGGGGGGGCTATGGCTTGTCAAGGGGTATGAAGGTGAGTGACCAGCGTGGTTATGAATCTAAGGTTAGTAAGAGTATAATGGGGGAGGCACACTGATTTAGTAAAGACCTATACAAAAACAAGCAGTGTTAAGTAATGACAGTATACTTTCATGGAAGAATTTGCCAGTCCAACCGCATCGTGGCAAACGGGCTAGAAGGCTCCATGAGAGGCAGAATTTGGGGAACAAAACTTCCAAGAAATATATAAGGGTTGTCCGAATAACTATATAACTCTGAATGACAACCGTTGAAAACATACACCAAAGGGAAACCTAAAGTGAAAGCCAGATACACATGAACTCAAAACAGGTTAAGAAATTTTTCAAAGAAATGTAGATGGAGGTTTTCTGAAAGGAAAAAAAAAAAAAATTGTCTTAAGTCTATATATGTACAAACAATGCTTGGTCACCCAAATCTACTTAGAAAAAAAAGCTTTTCAGTCGATCAGAAAATGAGTGCAAGCTTAAGATTATGTGAGTTACGTCTTGTGTGAGAGCGTCGAGAATGCAGCTGTAAGTGACAGACCTTGCTGATATTCTAAGTCTGCACAGAAAGTGCCTCTGATAGCTGTCGGTACATTTAAAAACCTCTCCATGCCTCAGTATTGGTAACTTGAGAAGACCTATTCATAGAAAGAGAGAGAAACATTAGAGGAAAAAATAACTGTACACTCTGCATATACAAACAAACTGTATATATACATAGACATACTATATACACACATTTATCCGGTATATACACAAAGATTTAGCCAGTACGCACACTTATATACAAACACATTCACTCGTTTCAGCAGGACCTCTAACATATCTCTCTCTCTGTCCTCATTTCAGTCACAAGTGGGAATGGCAGGGATTTCAACTCGGATTGGTGTCAGTGGCGTCCAGCTGTAGAAATAAATGGGGAGGTTTGCAGCAGTTTTTCGACTGCAGAAACGTGGCCACACTGAAACCAAGAGTTCACCCGCTGCTCGTTCAAAAACCCCTCTACAGACAGATCGTCGTAGTGGAAACACAAAATACCTGTGAGAATGTCACTTTATTCAGCGGCTTTCGCATCGTCCATAAATGGAGAGCTCCATGGCGATTGTTGGGGGGCGGGAAACGTCGTCCAACCTTTTCTTTTTCTTTTTCAGTTTTTGGATGATTATAACCAAGAGGAAAGAGGGCACAGGACACAGCAACGTGCGAACTGTGGTAAGGGGAGTAGGTAAAACACAAGTTTGTCCCTTTTGTCACAGTCCGTCAGGGCAACGATTCTCTCCACAAGATTGTCTTAGTAAGAAAACTCAGGTTCATATAAAATGGATTATTTATGAACTTCCATTAGATAGAGGCATCTATCTATATCAAGAAATAAATATCTGCTCCGGAAGATTTCTGATGAAGAGGTTGTTCTTTTCTTTTAAATACTATTGTAAGAATAAGCAGTATCATAGAAATATAAATAATAACATTCTGTCCGGTTCGTTTTGTCAAAGTCTTCACTGAAGCAAGAGTTTTTGTTCTGAAGCAGGCTCACTTGTTGTATTAGGCTGTGCATATTTAGTTTCCTTTAAAATCAAAGTCTGAGATTCAAACGGAAGAGCGAAAACTATATGGAATCAAGAGAGAGAGCAAGAGACCAAGTGTGTTTAAAAAAAGAAGTAAGAAGGAAGTGGTTAAATAATGCTTAGAGAATCCTAAATAGATAAAAGAGTGAATAGATGGAGAGGAATCAAAGGGTAATTTGAAAAGACTACGAAAGATAGATAGATAGAAAGAGAGAGAGAGAGAGAGAGAGAGAGAGAGGGAAATAAATGCTTTGAAAGTAAATCAGCTTTGACTGAAATTTCAAGAGAAGTCAAGCACCTTTGAAATACATCTTACCCCACAATACAAATCTGCCCTCTCTCTCATTTTTGGACCATCGCAGCCTCCTTGGCCTTTGCGTTCCTCTGTTCCGCTGATTGAGCAGACTGCATAGCTGTTCTTTGCATGCTTGTTAGGCCACCAAAAGCCAATGTATGTCCGGCCTACCTTTTAAAAGTAAAATGTAGATCCAATCACACTTAAAAAAAAAAAAAAGAAGAAAAAAAAATCCAGTTATCAAATCAGAGAGAGAGGGCCCAGGTAAGGTGAAAAAAAAACAAAAAAAAAAACAAGAAAAAAACCCAGCATTTCCTTACATGGTCCGCTGGGGCTCTGCACCATCCTTTGAGCATAGAGAATGGGACCAATGCCCCAAGTTCTCCCTTTGTCAGCCAATCGCGTCACGAGAGAGGGCTCTGGACATTTGGCTATGCCACCCTTTGGACTGCCGATGGTGTATCAGCCAATTACGTTCCACATTGTCCTCGATGAAGCTTTGAGAGTGGCTATAGGGGAAGAAGAAGAGGGAGACAGAGAGAGAGAAGAAACGGAGGAGGGTGCTTGATCAGGTGCTATCGAAGCATAGCTATTGACCGAGTCTCTCCGGAAGCTGGACTCATCTCTTTCGCTATTGGTTTTTGTGTTCAGCTCTGAGGCAACTGCTTGTTTACCTGAGTCACTGAGGTATTTTCACAGCAATGTTAATTTGTCAATCGTGGATCCATCTCACATTTCTGAGAAGACAATGATGTTCAAACCTAGCCTGCTTTGCGTCCGACATTAAATCACACAGAAGTCATGACAGAAGAGAAAAAGTAGCCCTGCGAGCTGTGTAAATCGAAGACAATCTTTTCCTGCGCAACACTGCTAGCATTATTAACATTTAGTGGTTCGACAGTTTAACATTGACTGTGAATATGAATCTGGCCTAAACTGATCAACCAGCTCTGCACTGTGAACTATTTGCTTTGGCCCTTTTGATCTTTTGACTCTGCAAACTGAGAAATAAAAATGGCCGACAAGTGAAACCCTGGCACTCTTCTTGGTTCAACCTTCAACTTTAAAGAAGCCGAGTTGCTGCAGAGCGACACCAGTGTGTGAGGCTACAGGGACAAGAACAGATTCACATCCAGACAAACATTGTAACAGACAGTTCATACACAACATGAAAGATTATGGATACACGTTACACACATTTCGAAGACTCGTGTTTTCAGCATTTGACACATGAGAAACTGAAGTGTTGATTTGAAAGGAAGCAAAACAAACATCAAATCATATTTCTAAAGTTGAATGTAAATTAAATGGTTTAATCTTATTATCAAACACTTTTTCAGAAAAATATGCCACTGTTTTCATTTTGAAATGATTCTTCACATTATTAAAACTACAAAAAAAGGAAGATATTATTAATATTTTCAAGCATTAGGGGTAAAACATATTCTCAATGTCTAAAGCAAGGCTTTTTAAGGTGCATTTGGTGGATGATTAGCTAGTCTACTGGCCAAAGGATGCTCAATATACTTATCCCAGGCACTTGATGGCAAGCTTAGCGAACTTAAATGGCTGAAGAAGTCTATTATCACATTTAAGAAGGAACAACATGATCCTTTAATGTGGTAAAATCTAGTACATGCCCAAAACTAAAAACACAAGAGGGCAATTACCAATCTGTCATTATAATTTGTATGTTTTCTAACAATATCAGTTTTGGTGGAAGTTGTTTTTCTTGCATAAAAATGATTGAATGATAGATAATGATTGATAGAAGAAAATGAACTTTGGAATAAGTTCCATTCATCCATTTCATTCCAACTATCTTCATTCTGCCTTAATATCATCAGTGGTCTGTGTAAACTGAAAAAAAGCGCTTCGGGGCTCAGCCTCCACAAATCTTAAAAAGACACCTGTGCGCTATGTTCAGTAGCTCTGATCCCTCAAATTTGAGCCGGAGAGCAGCTTTTACTGTAAATAAAACTGGAGATTGGAGGAGGATGCTTCTAAAACCCCAACACCCCCACCAGAAAGAGGAACACAACAGAGATGCACAAAGAACAAACACAGAGACAGGCACAAAACGTATTGGAGGTGAGGTGGGTCCTGTCAAAGACAGAGGAGAGAGAGAGAAAAGACAGTGAGTGAATCATGACAGAGGCAGTGCTATGGCAGACAGACATTTGACTTGGAAAAATGGCACCATTTGTTTCTGTTTAGCACCAGTTGATCACATATTGGTTCTGAGATTGAGAAGAGAAAAATTGCACGCGCTCAGTCCAAAAACGAGAAAGTCCCTTACATTTGGAAAAAAGAACAACACCAAAAAAGAAAAGTTCCCAAAAACGTCTTCCGTCACTCAAACCTGTGTGATGCTTGATATTGTGTTTTTGAATCTCTGTTTTCAGCCCACAGACCACTCACTCTTACTAGCGAAGCTGACGTGGATCTGCAGCTGTTATCTCTATTGGAAAACCCTGTTGTAAATCACTCGAAGGCACTAAGAAAAGCCAGACTACATCGCCACAATCTCTTCCCTAACACATCTGTAGCCTGGCGGTGTTCAGGATTGGCATATATTGAATGCACCTACGGTACATCCATAGGTGTCGAGAGTTACTGCAAGCCAGCCCATAGCACATCTTTGCTGATGGCCGCCATGAAGTCTTTGGGGTGCAAGACATTCTATCGTGCTCGCATGTATTTTATTTCTCATGATGCCACGGACAGGCAATGAGTGCACAGAGCAGATGTTCACGCGTTGTGGCTTGGTGTGTTCGTCGGTTGCTTTGTCTGACTGATTCAAACAGCATGTGTGGCGCACCAGTATCTTGTCCTGCAAGACTGATACGAGCTGAAGCGCCATGTGAGTTAAAGAGTACAAGTGTCCATTGAAGAGCCCTTTGTGTTGTGTGTTCACATGTTATGCACTGTACAGTGGGGGGTGAATGGTTACTTCTCGTCTCCTGTACACTTTTCTTCTCTCTCTTGCCCGGGGTTATAAGAGTATCATTGGTGATTTCTTTTCAAAGCATTGTCTTGCTAAATAGGAAAAGATGGGGACACTGTTTCCCTTTCCTTTGTGTCATCTCTCTCTGATTTGGCTCAGTGTTGTGTTTGACCTACTCCCCCTTCTTCTGCTATGCCTGTAGTTGCTGTTGCCGTGGTTCCAGTTGACTGTGACGTTGTCATGGGGGAGGACGTTTGGTTGCCACGGAGCTCTCCATTCTGACTAGGATGTTGACGAGGCGTGGGCAGAGAGGGAGGGTCTATGGTATGAGGGAGGACTCCATTGTGGGGCGAGCTGTCAGAGGAAATGCCTGAGGAAGAGACTCTGAGGCCTTGATCGTTGGTTACCGCTCCTCCTCCTCCTCCTCCTCCTCCACCTCCCCCTCCACCTTCAGTTTTCACACCGGGGTCTGCAGAACCCAGGGAGGAAAGCTGGTCCTCCTAGCGAGATAGAGAAAGAGGGGAGGGGAAAGAGGAGTAGGAGCAGGGGAGAGATGGTCGTAGAAGAGAGGCCATTCAATGAACGATGGGAGGGATGTGAGGAGTTTTAAAGAAGACGTCCAATCAAGGCAGATAATGTGGCATGTAGAGGAGAAAAAAAAAATCACCAAGAGGAGAATTACCAAAAAAGGATGTGATTGAATTGAAGTGGAAAGTATCAACATTGAAAAATAGAAAGAACCAGTTGGGATGAGAGAACAAGTAAAATGCAATTGCAGAAGCAAAGTAAGACGGTAAAAAAAAAGACAAGTGATGAGGGATTGGAAGGACCACACAAGAAAGAAAGAGAGACAGAGAGAGGAGAGAGCCAAATGAGTTCCGAAATTGATGCATGGAGAACACCAATAAAAATGGCAGCACAGGAGAGAGGACACAGGGAAAGAAGGGATGAAGGAGGAATTAAAATTTTTGAGGCCAAAGGGTTCTGATCGTCTCGGAATGAGAAGCAAGGGCTGTTACAGGAAAATATCCCTGCCATTGAGAACAAATCCTGTTCAATAATAACTAAGGTTCTATGGAAAACTGCTTAAAGGTGTAGAAATGTGCGCGCTTGAGAGGCTGAAAATGTCTTGAATTAAAGAACTCTATATTTACTGTATGGCATCTTAACAACACACACTGTAGCATTAGCTTGTGACTAAAAAAACATGCACAAAAAAAGAAAGAAAAGTCAAGCCACATAGAGCTCAGCGCCAAATTGAAATAGCAAGGTAAAGGTGCGACGTATAGCCTGGCATGAAATCCAAACCTCTCTCAAAGTCACCAACGAAAAAGTCGAACCCAAACCCATTGATCGTGCAGCCGTGAACTGCCGCATGGGGTGTGTACATCCTGGGTTGGAGCTTTTGATTAGTGATTAAGTCAAAGTTTGGTTTTGCCATCGTGTCTTACCTACAGTACATTGGCACGGAATAATAGCAATGCCAATGCTAGTTTGATTTTTTAATTGTGTGTCAAGGTCTGTTTGCAAGCCTTCCCTCTCCCAGTCTTGTTCACTGACGTCTGTGTAGGAGCAGTGGGAAGAGAAAACAATGGGGTTATTGTGCCACGAGACAACTATGAATTCATAACGTTGCTTAAAGTAGAGCTCACTGCAAGATGATTAAAATATAGAAGCATATTGAAAGCTGCACGTATTCACAGTTTTGCCGTCAGACCTGGGTGGAAACCTCTTGGAATAATTTGCTCCTGATTGATCATGCCTGGCACATTTGCTGTGCGGCGTCTAGACGTAATTACAGAGACTCGGTTTCACGTAAACACGTAAAATGAGTGCGCGGCCATCGAAAAAAAGGGACACCGGAAGCACGTGCAGCGGTTTGATAGTGCTTCATCTCACGTGGGAAAATGATCTATGCCCTTAAATACCGCGTCAATGACTACATACACTGTATGAGGTATGAGATACTGTAACATGAATGGAGTGAAGTGCCGTAAGGGGGGGGGGGGGGGGGGGGGGGGGGGGGGGGGGGGGAGACAGGAAGGAGGAGAGATAGCTTGCTCTGCGTCCAGCAGAGAAAATGAATCAAAACCAAACCATCACGGAGACAAACTGTATCTGATGGGGTGGAAGGTGTTTCCACTTCACTTAAAGAAAAAGTGAAAATAAGAAAGAAAAAAGGTCACGCCCCCCCCCCCCCCCCCCCCCCCCCCCCCCCCCCCCCGCTCCCAAAATGACGTGAATTGGCAGGCCTTTTCTCTTCTCAATCAGAACCAAAATGAATGAAAACACCTTCAGCTGCTAACTGGTGCTACGGACAGCTATCTGCAGTGTGGTACAGACAGTGACAGGATGCCAGTCACGTGACTCCACCGACACTCGTTTTATTACTCTTAAACACAACCAACAGTGTCGTTTAATATCCATGTGTAGACCAATACACATGTCTATTAAACGCAGGAATCAGGCAGCTGAACAAACACACGGCAAAAAATGTTGACTGACATCCTTGTTTAACTTACCAAGCTCGCTTCACTCTCTGTGGGCTGTGGTGTTTGATTACTTGGTGCGTTCAATTACAGCTTGGTACGAGCGTGGTTTTTATGCTAATGAAATCTGTGGTGCCGGGGACAGGAACACAAAACACTTGGTGGAGTGCTGAAATGTTAGGTGTGTCGTAAATGGTAAAGATAGAGAGTTGTACACAGCTTCTTACCCATCTCCTCCAATCTCCAATCAGTTTTGATGTCTAGAGCAAACTTCAATCTTTCTCAGCTTCACATTTGAAATAAAAAACCTGCTGTATGTGTTAGTTTTATACGTTTTTTTAATATATATATATATCTAAACATGTAAAAAGAAAACGAAAACAACTAACTTGCCAGGTGAAACGCCCCTAGCTCTGATGCCAAAAAAATAAAAAATAAATAATCATAATATGCATGTCACACATCATCAGACGCACAATAACAACTGGCCTATGCCACCATTCATCCGAGTAATGTGCCCAGCTGCCAAACACATACACAAACATAAATGTCAGAGACAGACTCACTTAGAGACACAGAAAACACACACATACAAACACACACATATACACACACACACACAACAAGGAAAAAAAAACATGTGCACAATAATCAGTGTTCTTCGGGGAAGGACTGGGTCAGATACGGAGATTTCCCATAATTCCTGTTGTTTATTTGAGGGTGTGCCGGGAGGGATGAAAAATTTAATGGTACATGTTTGCAGGGAAAACACAGTGGTAAAGAATATGGTGTTTTTGAGGAATAAAAAAAAATGTGGTCTTTTTTTTTATTGAATAGGGGAACCCCAAAATGTAACACTTAACACTTTGTGGGTATTCTCTCTTATATGGATTTTCTGGCTTAGTTGCTTGGCAGAAAATAATGATTTTGTATTCAAAATTCTTTAAAACTACTTTCGAGTATCTATTTAATATTTAGTAATTCCTGTCTTTACTTTAATTACTACATTTGCAAATGCCAACATCTGAAAATTGTGGAATTTAAGAATCAATGCTATCCCACTATCCCTTGGTTGATTTATAATTCTTTGCATTTCAGCGATCTGCCCAATGCAAAGAGTTACAAGGGGGTCTCCGAATATGACTTGACAATTATTTACTTATAACTATGTTGGCATATATGTCTGTGGTTGTCTGGTTATAGCTGCATTGTGTGTATGAACAAGCTATGGTCATTTTCATCTGTAGAGGGCTGCGACAGTCACAGAAAGATTTTGAAAAGACATTAGAAGGCTAATCTCTGCCAAGGCATGTAAATGTTCATTTGTCAAAATATACGGGGGGGGGGGGGGGGAGGCAACCTAATTAATATCAGATAAACCGCTATTTAAGGTCTGTCAGAGAATATTTCAGTGGAGACCAGAAGATATACTTTTGTAACGAGAGGTTGAGAATAAAACCATAGCAGGTTACGCCAAAATAAATAAAATGGGTTTTTTTGGATGAAGTGGAGGACACACTATTTATAAATTACACATTTTTGTCATTTGTCCAAGAGGAAGAGATGTTGAAGCATGATAAAATAAGTTAATAGTTATTCCACTTCCAGTTAATGATACTTCACATAGAAAGATCAGTCCGATAGGCTTATGTTACCACCAGTTTTAGTAATCTCAACTTTTCAACCCTTGTTTCCATGGAAGCACAAATGCTGAAGCGAATTCAAAACGCTCTGTTGCTGAAATTGTGAACAAAACCTGTCACCATATTGAATGAATCCAAAATGGACTAAAAGCAGGAAACCGATTGAACCGGAGATGCACGTCATATTATTTTACGGCCTGTGATTGGATGTTTTATTTACACGGTTAACTTTCCCTCTTACAGCCTAGTACCTTTAACTTTAAAGAATCCTATTTTCTAACACAGTTGATGACTCAACTGAGACAGTGTCATGCCTACTCAATCACGTAATTTTCTTTGGGAAAACGAATGGGACTCCACTGTAGCCCACTAGCCTCCACACTATTTACCTATACGGGAAATTTTATATCTCTAGCACATTTGTACACAGCACCAGGCTGTTCACAGTTCACTGATCTTGCATTTGGTGAGTTATGGGTACTACAAGTCAGACATCATTCAGATTAACACTTTTTGCCAAGTCTCAAATCACTGAAATGTTTTTTTCATCACTCTTTTAAAAT
The DNA here is from genome assembly GCF_022379125.1 of Scophthalmus maximus. Classification (NCBI taxonomy): domain Eukaryota; kingdom Metazoa; phylum Chordata; class Actinopteri; order Pleuronectiformes; family Scophthalmidae; genus Scophthalmus; species Scophthalmus maximus. Next base: position 16,248,329 of record NC_061534.1, read on the forward strand.
GGAGGAATGCCCCTCATAACAATAAGTAACCTCTGTCCGAACATTCGGCGACAGACCTATTTTTTTCTTTTTCTTCGAGATTAATGGAAAAGTAAAGTGAGCGTGTCAGTGTGTTGGCTTTCAGTGAGTTCACAGGGTGCTGCGGATGGACAGGGACGCACACAGAGAACAGGAGAAGTGGAAAAGAGGCAGCGGGTTATGGATGGAGAGAGAGAGAGAGAGAGAGTTTGCCGGTTTGTTTATTACCTGGTTACTCGGGGTGGGACGGGCGCGAGACGGGGCTGCACTAGGATGGACTGACGCCTCCCCTAAGAGAAATCACCGTATCTCATCAACATAGGAGGAGAGGAGAGGACAGGAGGCAGGAGGAGGCAGGAGAGGAGAGGAGAGAGGAGGGGGAAGCTGACAGGGAGAGACGGCGGGAAGGCTTGTGTGCAGTGGGCACGACTCGGAAGGGCGGTGAGGGTTGAGGACAGCAACAGCCACTCAACAAGTACATACACAACGCACGGAAAAAAAGTTTACGTAAAACATGGACATAAAAATGCACTTACATTCATTTACATACGTGTATATAATGGCAACCATACACGCACAAACGTTACGGACAACCCGACAGCCTGAAAGCAGTAAAGCAGCCTGCCATGCTGTGTATCATTGATAGAAAAATCATGCTTATGAGCCATGAAAGAAGAAGGTGTTCTATCATGCACTTCATAGAACATCTGCATCTGAAAGCAGCTTAATTGACTAATCCATTCGAATTTTGAACGGCGAATCCTGCATGTTTCCTGCTTCAGAGAGGTAAAAAGACAATGTAAAAGACATGCTTATATAAAACATGCAATCGTATACTCTATAAAGGTAAATATATACACACTTGGAAACCCCAGAATCGTATTTGCGTCATTGTATATCACTATACACGAAAAGGCACAGAGTTACGACAAAGAATAGTACTTTTCGATCCAAGCACACACCCCAGCTCACGTACAAAATTAACAAAAAAGATTCAAGAAGTTGCAACAATGCGTACGGATAAAAGAAGGTGAGTAAATCTTATATGAATGAAACATTGATATGATTAATGCCTCTACAAGCTCAGGAAACCTTTTCATCATTAAATACACCTCGCAGAGAACTGCAAGTTCACAAAACGCAATATCAATTATCAATTTAACAGTTAAATGCTTAAAAAAACAATAACAAGCATTCCAATTTTTACAACTGATACAGTAAAGATAGTGTACATAGATTATAAACATTCCTTCATAAAATAATGAAATAAGATAAATAAACGTCAAGCTTATTGAATCTAATAATAATAATGTATTTCAAACCTCAAATTTATCACCGTTATATAACCAATATAATGTATTGGATTGACATGTTTTCATGTATTTTAAACCTATTTTCCAGGATAATTTGCTACCATTTTTTTACACAGGGATGTTCAACAAGTAAGGTAATTTTCAAAAGACCTTAGAAAGCAAATTTATACTTTTTTAATACCAGTAGGAACAATACAGGCTACAATTAATTGTCAAGTATGTCAATTTCTTGATATTTATAGTATTTATAAAACACTAATTCAATATTGAAAGATTAACTGATAATGCAATTAATAATATTCTGGGATCCAAGGTTATATTTATAACCAAGACAGAGGCATTTTCTGTAATACTTTTTAGATCTGTGTTCATATTATTAATACTAAATATACTTTTTTTCTAAAACTATATCCTTGTGGGACTTTTTTTCCAGAATCTATCAGTGTGATGAGCACATGCTCCTGTCAGCTCTTTCCTCATTGCATGCCTTATTATTTCCTCTGCTCCCCGCTGCTTTTGATGGGTAACTAGAAATCTTCCATGAGGCTCTTCTCTGATAATTCATGCAATTAACTGGGGAAAATTCATGAGTATGACCAAATGCAGGAGGGGATATTTGAAGTGGGGCCACTGTTTGATATCTTTGACAAAGAAATTGGCTTTTTGATGGCTAGGAATAGCTTTAGAAGTGTCAAATGAACTCAGCTAAGGATTCATGAGAAAACCCCCCACATGCCATCAGTGAGGGAGAATTCCTTTTTTTCCCGCTCAATGTTCCAAATGCATTAAGGTTTGAATTAACCTGTACACCAGATGAAAATGCATTCAGTATCCAAGAATATCATTCTGATGGAGGAACGACTCGAGGATATCTTCAATGTCCATGACAGATAAAAATCCATACATTTCCTCTTGGAAACCATATAACGATTAACAATTAGCACCAGAACTTAAACGTAAAAGTTTTTTCAGCATCAAAATAATTAAATGATAGATGTCTTTTCATCCATGGGTACAATACACAATTTTGATGAACGATTAATCGGTTCAAGTATTTTTTTATGGGGGGAAAAAGTCAAAATTCTATGATTTTAGCTTCTTAAATGTGAATATTTTCTGGTTTCTTTGCTCCTCTATGACAGTAAACTGAATATATTTATTTGGTGTGAGGAAAAAACAGCACATCATCTTGGGCTTTTTGAAAAGCGATCCATTTTTCACCATTTTCTGGACCAAACAACTAATCGATTAATTGAGAAAATAATCGACAGATGAATCCATCATGAAAATTATCGTTAGTTGCAGCCCTAATAAACTTTAAAAAAGGCTCTAGTTGTAAATAAAGAGCATATCTCCCTGAATCGATGGCAACTATACTTTATAGCCAAAGCATCATGGGAATGTAATTAGAGATATATCCAAAATCTGAATGCAACCCCACCCCCCATAAATAAAAGAAAACAGCATAAAGGACAATTCACCTTGTAGGTCTGATTGCTCTAAATCTAGCAACACTCTTGACCAGTGGTGGAGAATAACTAAGCACATTTACTCAAGTACCATTCTTAAATGCTATTTTGATAACTTTGGTTTCTAGTTACTTTGCAGATTAACAACAAATGAGGGGAAATTCAAAAGACGCGCTGCAGAATTGAAGGTACTTCAAATGAGCCCAACCGTTACCCGCTGCAAATGAAGCACACATTAATGCATCCGTTATTATGATCCAAAAAAAATATACACGATCCTCGTGTGGGCCATATTGTGGATGAGAACTTTTACTTTTGGTATTATTTGGGGAGGATTCTGTCAGTTTGAACATGAGAGAAGTGTCCTGTTGAGACAGTTAAATGAAGAGCAGTGAGCAAAAAGGAGCTCCTGAAGACACAGCACCACCACACGGCACACGGCACACGGCGGAGGGAGAATTTGGGGCTCAGCTGTTCTGGATTTACAGTAGGCGCGGAACAGGTCAAAGGAATTTCAACCCCGACGTGCTCCGCGGAAGCATTTGTCGGATAACTACTACGGAACTGGCCACGTCACCACAGGCCTGGATGTGAGCACAAACCCAGCTAGAGTCTCGGCGGCTTGAGCTTAGGAATGCAAAGCACACCACTCTTTGAACTCCAAGGCTCTCCGCTGTGTTGGCAAACAGTCGGCAGTCAAACACGGGTACAGGCCGGGGACAGGGCAAGGCGATTCGAGGGACCACATACACACAGCAGACGAAATCATAACGGTAGCAGGGGGGGGGGCAGAGGGGGGAGAGAAGAGAGCACAGGCCACTGTACGGACTTGACGAGAGAAGAAACAGTCTCACAGACCTGATCAGGGAAAATCCTGGTTTTTGGCTCTATCACGGGTCCTCCCCTTATCTCATCCTCCACAGCCACAAGTCTTGGAAGCAGAGAGAGAGAGAGAGAGAGAGAGGGAGAGAGAGGGAGAGACAGAGAGGTAGGGGAGGGGGGGACAGAAAGAGAGGGAGTATTATGAATTCAAGGTAATACTTGACAAGAAGTTGAGCAGATGCATCTCCAACATCTGGCTCGACGGCTCACTCAGCGGTGACATGCGGGGATACCTGTGCCGCAAGTCTGAATCCCAAAGCCACAATGGGCCGCTCAGTCCGTCTTGAATCCTGAGCCCGTGCAAATGGGGAGCAGCCGGTAAAACCAGTCATACTTTATGAGGCACTTTGGATTTTCACTGGTGGAGGGGTTTTTTTTGTTGTTTTTTTTCTTTCCTTCTCGCCCCAGTGGAATTCATCAAAGCATTTCGCCCCAATTGAAGGTGTTTTCAAAGTGCAATTACGGCCAACTGCGCACAATTATTCTTGGTTGTTCGAAGTCAGTGGTTCGGATCCCAATCATCCCCAGGGAATTGCCTTCTCTTATGTAACGTGGACTGACCAAGGCACTGGTTGGACAAAAAAGAATCCCTTGACCAGTCATTTCAAAGACTGCAATCGCAGATATGAGCGAGCTCCCTGCTGCAGTTTTCATGAGCCGGCAGCCGGTGCAGGTTTCCCAGCCATCATGATTATCCAAGTGCCAGGGATTTACTCCAGATAGGGTCATTTGGGGATTTTTTTTTTTTTATACACAGGGTTATCTTGCAGTTACACAGCCAGCAGGCTGAACTGTGAGTATTGTTATGGTGGTGGTCAATGCCAAAAAAGAGGTTAGTGTGGATTAATAAAAGACCTCTCCACGTGATCGATTCCTTGCATCGCTTTCATGACTTTCCATCTGTTTTACAAGGTGTTCAGTTGACATTTTGGCACAGCAGAATAAACATCATTGCATTTATTTTGACTCGGATAAGCCTGCTGGAATATCATCTCTTCATAATGATCTACGAAGGAGTAACTTGACAACTTCATGTCAATTCGTCTTGGTAAAATGATGAGAAGGAATGTCATCCATCCAATCAGATAGTTGACAGCTATATCTAATTGCCACCATTTTTTCAGTGCAGAATTAAATTTCCACCAATCAGGTCATACCTCGGCGTTAGTCGAGGTTATTGTTTCCAGCACAGTCATATGATTTTATTCAGAACACAGAGGCACATGTTTGACAATAAAGAACGAAAATCCACAGGTGACGTTTCAAACAGAAGTGTTTGGATGTTTTATTCCATAAAGAATGTACAGGGTTGAGAGTTATTTCACAAAAGAAGAGAAGAGGAAAAGAAAAAGAATCAACCATAAGCACAGACAGAAATATTAGCACTGTCCCAGAAAAACAATGGAATGTAACATGGGTATACAGCATCAAGATTTTGACATGGACTTCAAAAGGCAGACAATGATTCATGTGGGTGATATGTTACCGGAAAAAAAAAAAAGAGAAAAGGAGTTATGCTTTTTATATCCAGTTGTATTTCAAGTAGTGTGCTTGTGAGGTCAGGTCGTACATGTCGCCCAAAACAATGTGTGTATCTACCAACATGAGGTCACAACGTCGGAATATTTTGCTACAGAGAGGAAAAAAGGCAAGAGACAGAGGCGTCAAAGAGGATGTGAAGTTAATGTAAAGTCAGCAACAGACCTGAATCAAACAGCAGCTGCAAACACTTTCTTTCTTTCTTTCTTTCTTTCTTCCTTTGTTTGCCAACATTGCACGTGACTTTGATTGGAAACTCACCTCTCAAATATCTGACCGGTGTCGATGCAGGCGACCCCCACCCATCTGATTGAAACAAACTAAGAATCATTTGCAACCATTTGACACAGGTCTGTGTAAAGTGGATATAAACCCTTGGCCGTTGCTACGAGCCATGTCAATCACACGCACGCACGCACACACACACACGCACGTCAAGCCAGAAATCATCACCACTACGCATTCATTTGCAACATTTGAACATAGGTTGTGCCGTAGTACAATCTGTACAGCCTATCAATATATTCTTGCTACAAAAGAGACGGCAGATATACTGACACCAGAATATTACCTGTCTATCTGGAGAGGGAACCAAAGAGAGAAGAAAATAATCAATATATGGTTGCCCTTTTTAATAACAATAATGTATAAATCATACTGTAACTGCATAAGTTCAACGACAGAACTGCCTAACTTTCTCGAGCAACTACTCTGATCACCATGTCACTGGACGCCACCAATGACGGACGGCGCGGTGGCCATACCAAGCATATACAGCAAAATCATACAGATATAATATACTCCCCCCCCCCGCTTTAATTGATAAATAATTTCCATTGAAGTCTTTCATTTGAAAATGCAGATAAATTCACAAACACCGTACAGATGAGCCAAAAACAAGTGGAGAACTGAAGAACACACTGTTGTGAAAGAGTCACGTCACTGTTGTCACGCTGTCTCGTGGTATTTTGGACGTTACAGTATTCCAGCTCTTTATTTTTGTCTCTCCGTTTAGATACTGCGGACGGCACCAGGTAAGAAGATTTTGGCAGGAAGTTTCTTTGTGCACACACAACACACCTCGTCGGGATCCTGCGTGTGACCCGGCACAAACAGAACATGCAGACATATTGTATCTGTTATTGCGCTTCTCCCGCTGGAAAGTTAGCTATTGCGAGGTTAAAATAGTCATAATTTCACTCTCAATATATTTCAAATATATTTCATATATTATTATCGTTATGGCTCTTGCATCACAGACTTAAATATGCTATGGATTATAGGTAAAAAATAGATTATTACTATGACACGTAGACCACTGATTTATATCCCCCCCCCCCCCCCCCCAACTCCAAACTTGCTGCATCTCTCCAACGTAAATCTGTTCATCTCAGTTCACAGCTAAAAGCTTGGGGCAGATAAATAGTTTCATTCATATTTATTATTTGCAAAACGCATTAAAAATATTTTGACATTAAATAAATAAATAAAATACAATGAAATAAAAAAAAAAAAAATAGGAGAGCCTGTAGTGCTACAGGTAAAGTGTTTTCAGTCAATTTAACTAAGCATGACCCTAAAACTTAATATTTGGCTTTGGCTTAAATTAGATTGTTGAGAACAGAAAAAAAGCATATCTGGTCTAATGACAGATGTGAGATTTTAGTCTGAGCTTTAAAGTTTGTGCGCAGAACATTAAGGCTTCTCTGAAACAAAGAAAATCTCGGACACTTGAAACACACCGCTAAACCCGAGCCTACGCGGCAGCCAAGGATTCAAGATCCCTCCTCTTTGCAGAACCTTGGACTTGCATCCAAATAATGGATTGGAATGTGAAAAACGTAGACATAAATATCAATTTAGGATGAAAAAAAAGCCTCCCCATGAGGCTCATGATGTTGGAGTCCAATCAACCCAGTGCGGCGGTCTGAGACCACATTTCTTGGCATCCACACTCATCGCTCTTGTGTCCAGTAAGATTCAAAACGTGTTCAGAGAATGCGCACAAATGCATTCAGTGACAAAGTCCGGCTCGGGGACTCGTCAGGGAAACTGACCTGGAAGCAATCGATATCTGCTACTTAATTCATCCTCGTGTGGTAAAATGGCAGACGTCACACGAGTGTAAATCTCGGAAATATCAAGTGTCCCACGCGAGACGCTCTACGTGTGAAGCAGATTCGCTGGATTCACTTTAGGCTCACACTCCAGGGGAGCGATAATCAGTGGTGCTCTGATAAAGTTTCTCTAGAGTTTCCTCTACGCCGTTGTGCTTGGTTCTTCGTCCTTCACGGACTGATTGAAGTTTTGCCTGTGACTTCATATTGACAGAATAGCATCAACTGTAGAAAAAAAAAGAGGAGCGAGGCATTGAGCCCCATGGTCACCGTGTAGAAAGATGCAGTCTGTCAATGATCACGGTTTACCTTGCGATTTAAAATTGGAAGAGCTCAAATTAAAACCGTGGTCTCCTGTAGTCCCGTGCCCGGAGGGCCAAAACAATGTTTGGTGTTGCTTTGGAAAAAGTGCAGACAAAGTTTCTGAGCAAATTTCCAATCCTCTTGTGCTTTTACAGTGCAATCTCGCGGCAGGGTGAAAAAGAGAAGTACGCTAAGTGGAATCATCTCGCAAATGCCCCCCGAGATCCAGTAAAGAGCAGGAGCTGTGTTAAGTGCAACAGCACAAAGACATAGGAAGGTGATTTTAATGTGGGGTTTTAATATACAAGGTTAAAGATGCTTTCCCGTCAAAAGACGAGCAGGACTGTCTGTCTTCATTCCACGTCTTCTTTCCTGGAGTGGATTAGAAGTGGCAATATTCTCTGTCACAGACATCCACCCTTCCGTTGCAGAACACAAGATTATTATAATATGCGGACAAGAAAATATTGCACTCTTTTCCTTTTAAGCTGAACTCTTTCCACAATGGAAACACATTAAACCACATTTGGGGTGGCGTTGCTAATGAAAATCCTCAAGACAATCCTGACAAAGCAGCAAGCATTTTGGTTTTACAATCAATACTTAACCCCCCCCCCCCCCCCCCCCCCCCCCATCAACTTGTTAATTTAGTGGCCGATCGATAAAAAAATTTAATAAAGGCCACACTCAGAAACTGCACCGATACGATTTCACACTGGCGCACGATAAATTGGGGACTCAGCTGGAGCTCGCCACGGTCGTCCAGATACGTCGCGGCCCTGAGTAACGAGCAAATTATGTCGTGAGGTTATAATAGCCCAATTGCTACAGCGGGAGCTGGCGGGACAATCAGAGACGCCTTTGTCCAGCTTAATCCGGTTGAAAAGAGCCAACAGCCAGGGGAACATGCCCAGCATGCTTATCGAATAAGATATAGATCTCCGTCCTCTGCATCATAGTCTCTCATTTCATTTGTCACTCATTATACGTCGGCAGCTTTGGCTTTCAATAAGCAGCTCCCTGCATGGCCCCCGGGGCTGCGGCGCTTAATGACACTGACACCAACCTCCTACCCTGCCATATTCTTTTGCGAGATAACAACCTCCGGTAAATAGAGTCCAATATGCAATATATGTATTTTCGGAAAGAACTCATTCAACCTCATGATTCAGTCTGGTTAAACAGAATCCAAAATGCCGACACTGGACCGAAATGAACGCTAGCAATCTTAAACTTTGAGAATGTGTCACTTTTTTGGGGGGAAAACAACTCAAACGGTCTATTCACCAAAGGCGTCATAATAAGAACATAAAGTCACCGTGGCCCTGCCCGTGGCCGCCCTATGAAAGACCACGTGTCTTATCCGTCTTTTTGCCCTCCATCGCCAACAACAGCCTCCATTTACCTGTTGATTATTCCTTTTATTTGGGAGTCTTTCTCCACTTGCTGTTGCCGTAGCCTCCGCTCGCTGTCCTCGAGTCGATTCTGGTACTGCAGCAGGATCTTGTTGGTCTGCTGCTCCTGCGTGAGGAGCCTCCGCTCGTAGTCCTCCAGCTTTTTGTGCGACATCACCAGCCGCTCCTTCAGGGAGTTGATCTCCTCCTCGTACTCGCGTACCTGAGGCAGAGAGAGAGAGAGAGAGAGAGAGAGAGAGAGAGAGAGAGAGCGAGGGGGAATAAAATGACAGATCTGGAATAGTGTGTACAAGCCTCGAGTGGATGCTCAGTGGGATTGGAGGCTACAGTTGCTGGTGGATTTAGTTTGAGTTGAGTTTTTCGGAATACTCAAAATTCGGTTGGCCGAGCAACAGTGAATGTACCAAACACTGCAAAAGATTTATGAATATTTGTCACATGGTTATTCCCCCCCACACACTTTGAGACCTTTAGGACTTGTGTGTTGACACCAGATCTGAGCGCCATCTGCTGCAGCAGCGGTAGCCGTGACTCAACGTCAAGTCTTATTTCCTTCAAAAGGGCATTTTCTGACAAATTCGAAATGATACCTACCCTGTCCATGCGTGACTCATCCATGCTCTTTGAGTACTCCTTCAGCTTGAACTCTTCTCGGTCGATCCGCGAACTTTCAATGTCAGCCGACAGATGAGGCATGTTGGACACCCAGGCCACTGTTCGCTCGTTGGCCGGGGTCGGGGGATTGAGGGTGGATGGAGACTGGGAGCCCTGGGAAGAAAAGGCCAGCACACTGAATATGAGAAACACGAGCTCACGGGCGGACGGAAGTCGGTTTCATAGCGAGCGATGTTCGCGTAGGTTTTGATTCAAAGTGCCTCGGAGTTGCATGAGACACACACAGACGCGCACACAGAGTTCTTGTTGAGACATTGTTGCGAAGTAGCCATGAGCACAGTCGCTGATGGAAAAAAAGTTGCGCGCCACAGAGAAGAATTAAGGAGAGAGAAAAAAATAAATCAATACTTTCAGATGTTACTGTACCTGTTTGCTCATGGTGGGTTTGAGAAGGTGCTGCTGCTGCTGCTGCTGCTGTTGCTGAGACTGTTGCTGTGGCGACTGTTGAGTGCTCTGACTGGTTGTTCCCTGTGGACTCTGGCTTTCCCTGACGGAGCTCTGCTGGTGGGGCAGGCCCGGGGCAGTGTTGTCTTTGACCGACAGCTGTCGGGGTCCCTGCTGCCGGCCGGCGAAGCCGGATTCGGGCGACTGGAGGAGATTCCCGCTCTGCGGCCGCGTTTTCGACGGAGCGGCGGGAGCGGCAGCTGCGCTGACGGACAGCTGATGGGAAGTCTGCGATTTGATGCGCTGGGTGGGAGGCGGGGCAACGGAACTCTGGCGCACGGGTAGCACTGTGGTGGGGGGCGTGGTGGCCAGGGAGGAGTGGGAGGTTCCAGTCTGGGAGGTGATGCCCATCATTTGTTGCTGCTGTTGGATGTTATCCTTCAGGGAAACAAGTTAATAATACGTTAGCATATTCATTCTTTAAAAAAATTGTTCTTAAGGCCACAGGAACTCAGTGGCTGCTCTGTGTGTCTTCAGGTACCAGTGAGACAATGATAAATGATCCAGGAAGTCTATTACTCAAACCTGGATGAGTAATAGACTATGTCTATGACTATGGAGGCTCATCAAAAATAATAATAATTCAAATTCAAGAGCTGAAATAAACAATCGATTGGTTGATATGTAACAATTGAAAATTGAGGTTTAAGGTTGAGGCTTTAAGAAAAAATAGTGAGAATTTGCTTCTTTTGTCTGAAATGACTGTCTAAAGTTTGTCTAAAATCGGACAAACTAAACATATCTTTGGCTCTGTGGCCTTTTTTTTTTTTTTTACAATATTTTCTGTTGCTTCTTTGAAACAAAGCAAAACAAAATGACACTTTTAAATAATTTGTAAAAGCTCTAAAACTAATGTCATCACGATTTGAGAGATCTACCTGCACATGCATGGACATCTGCCTGCGTCCATAGTCAGCCCTGTTGTACTCGTCACTGTAGCTGTGTGAGTGGATGATGCTGGGCTGGCCCAGGTGACTGTCCCTGGTCCTGAGGGTGGACAGGTCCTCGCTGCGAGAGAACCCCCCGTGGGCGAACTGTGGGATGTAGGACTGGTGAGAGGGGTCCGGCTCTGGGGCCAGGAGCAGGGGCGCTGGGGGTTGGGCCCGGCTTTGCTGGTGATGGAGCTGTTGCTGTTGGGGCCCATCAGCGGTCGCCAGATGAAAGAGGGGATTCTGGAAGGAAAGCGGGTAGCGCATGGCGGCGGCCTGCTGTTGCTGCTGCTGGGATAGCGAGTCGGTGGTGGTGCCCATCTGGCTCAGCTGGCTCAGCCGGAGGCCGCCGGACATGCTGGAGCCGCCAGAGCCAGCTGACAACCTCCCACCGGCCCGCAGCTGGCTGCTCAGGCCCGACCCCAGGCCGCCACCGCCTCCGCTGCTCAGCCCTCCGAAGCTGCCCATGCCGGCGATGGAGGCCTGGGAGGAGTTGAGCATGTCCACCGACTGCAGGTTAGACACGCTGTTCATGCGGGAATCCTCGAGGTCCATCATATATACGCTTTTATTGACACTGAGCAGCTAAATCGTTGAGGGATATGAGAGGCTAGTGTGCCCCATACTATTTTGTTATGTTAGGTGGCCACGGATGATATGGGTGAGGGTGGTACGGGTGTTTTTACCGCGAGGCCTGGATATCGGAATGCCTCAAAGTATTTCCCAGGAAATACCGCTAGGATGAGTTGCGTGGTGGAATCAGTGGAAAAAAAGGCAGATGTCATGAAATACTAAAGCCTCGATCACACGATGGCAGATTCTGGTAAGTATGACTGACATGCACGTCATACTAACCTCACTTTGAAAAAGACAAACCTAGTGGATGGGATGATGGTTCCCCCAAGTCTTTGTGTAAGAACTCACCTTAGGGTCTGGTTCAGTGATGTCCGAGCTGCTTGTGCAGTAGGCCGGGCTGGATCGGGCCAGGGGCGGCCGAGATACATAAAACATGTCTTTGGAGGACGCTCGTTGAAGGTGGTCACGGTCCTGAAAACTCATCTGCGAGCGGGTCGGCATGACCCCTCCGGTTGAGGTAGGGGAAGGCAAGCGAGTGATATCTATAGAGCTGGAGAACAGCAGTGAGTAAGGCCAGTAACAGCTGCGGATAGAAACTGTGAGGCCCCAGAGATTATTCTTCACAAGAGCAGGTTGCTAATATTTCAAAAGGCAGCGGGGCTTAAACTATATAAAGCAGTGGTGGAAAGGAAACGTATGACAATTTTAGAGGGGCATTTTTCTCTTTGGTGGATTTGCTTACAACTACTACAGTATAGACATCTGTAATGTGGCAAGAGAGGCCAGAGTAGATTTTTCTTTTTCATAAATGGCCACAAGCCAAACAGTTTGGAGCCACTGGTTCAATGTCCAACAATGTGTCGGAATTTATAACCTTATCGTTATACGGTTTTTTTTCTTCTCAAATAACAGTATCCAGTAACAATGAATGTTACTTTCTACCTCATTGAAACAACAGTAACGGAGCAATGAACATTGTTTGACATCAAAGTCGTCTGAGACAAAAGACACTTGGTGATAAAATGACAGTAATGATCCCCAATGCTTTTGCAGAGCTGTTTTTCATTATAACACAGATGTCACGTCGCCTACCTATTAAGATCCCTCATCATGAGATTTTGAAAGTCGGACGAGATGCCCCTGTTGAAGCTCGGCCGCGCCAGCAGCCGGTCCGCCTGCCTCTCCTGGACCCGGTCCGTCTGATGGCTTGGCTGCCTCTGGAGGTGTGGGTTACGCAAGGCCATGCTGATGTCGTTCAGGAGGCGAGGCAAAGGGCCCAGTTTGATGATGGCGTCCTGTGGTTAAAAGGAAAAGGTAAAAGAGATTTTTTGCCATTAATCCACTGCTCACCTTTTGCTCATGACAGCTCAAGTATGATACATGACTTACATGAATGTTTAAGTGATATATGGAGTACGGCCCGAACATTATGGATCTTTGGGGGCCGATGCTGATATCAGGGAGTAAAAAATTTCCGCTACCGATATATGCACAAAAAAATTGACCACATTTTTTTTTGTAAGATGTCGTTATCAAACCCTTATGAAAAAGAGGCTTGATATTTAACAGTTAAACATAAATTTACTTTATTGAAAATAACAATAAAACACAAATACAATCAAATATATAGAACTTGAATTAAGAAAATGGAATTTTTTAAAATGTAAATATAAATGCACCTCTTTGCTGCATTGTTATTCTGTAAAATAAAAGTTTTCATATTTTGGCGCATATCGATATTGTTGGCCAACCAACCATTAAATTGTCGTTTGTTGTCAGTAAGGTGTTGAATCAACCCTGGAACTATAATTTTAACCGTAACTGTTGGTAGTTACGTACTGGACTGAATTGTTTCTGAGATGTGTAGCTTTTTTCCTATTATCATGAGAAGGTACAATGTGGGTGTTTGATCCCTGTATTATGATGTGATTAAAAATAGAGCAATATTGTCACATAAGAAAATAACTGATTAATAACTGAAAAACCCAAGAGCTATCCTCCACAAAAAAAGAAGATATATCTAAAAAAAAGAAAAATAGCACAAAAACAAAATAATGCAGTCGTACTACTATTGAGGAAATGTGTCCTAATATTATTGATTGATTTTGAGTATTTTATTACAGTGTGCAATAGATTTAATAGATGGCTATGTAATACTATTGTCTTTTATAATGTCATATCGTAAAATCAGTAAAGAAATCAAGGCGTAATGACAACAATTTGAATTACTAAATGAAGAAGAACAAAAAATAGCAAATCTTATTTTTTCTAAATTACGTTGAAACAAATACTGTGCCCGAAAAAGCATTTACTTTTAAAATTAAAATAAATGTTGATTATAATCCCATACTAGTCACACCATATGGAAATTTCAACTGCAAAGGGGGATAGAAGAAATAGACTCATCAGTTAAAATAATAAATGAGTACACATAGAATATAAACACAACTGTACTGTACCTTGCTGAGCTGAGCCATGACCTCCCACAGCAGACTGTGCAGTATGGAAAGCTCCCTGCCCAGGTCGATGTATCCCTCAAAGCCGCCTGCGTTGCTGACACTGTCCACGTTGGAAATCTCGTACAGGAACTGCTGCATGGAGCCCCACTCCATCTCCAAAAACTCGTTCATGAAACACATGTACTCCTCTTTAGTGCCAAATCTGCAGGTGGGAAGAATGGGAAGGGGTGAGAAGGTGGGAGAGGTGAAAGAGGAGAGAAAGTGACAGAGAAAAAGCCAAAATAAATAAATAACACATCAAAATTGAACTGAAATCATTATCTATGATAACCGTTAAAAAGATTATTTGACTCCAAAAAAATGTCCCTTATTACAGCTGCCGTGTTGTCAAGGCTGTAACATTACAATTCTTTCTGGGTGTGAATCCATGAATATAACTAATGTGCTTGTTTACATGGTGCCTTTCACATGGGAATCACTATATGGTTATGGGTCAAAATGTGAAGTATAGCATATATATATATATCCAGCAGATACCAGGTACAACATCTGAGGTCTCTGGTAGAGGACCCGAGCTTGAGGAAGACACACCACCCCCCAAAGGTGAGAGGGGGATTTAAAAAAAAGAATTTTAAAAAATCCGATATATACACACAATGGATTCAGAATTTTAAAAAATTCTAAAAGAAATTGCTCTTTTGTCCAAGAACTCGCAAAAAGTTTTGTTTTAGCATTAAAGCAATGTTTGGGCAAACCATGAAACATGTTAACGTTTCTTGCGCAATGAGGAAAAGGGGATAAAACTATCAGTCATTGTCAAAATCACACTTCCATGAGTGCTATTTACAGCAAATATATGATTGCTTTTATTCAAATTATGAACAATCAAGCTACTTTTTTTTAGAAGGAAAGACAAAAACTGTTTGCTTAACAGTACTGAATGTCTGATGGTGTTACTCAGAGCTCAGTGTTTGGCCCACTAATATACTGTCCATTAAAGCTACAGTGTGTAAGATTTAGAATAACGCATTCCCAGAAATTGAATATATTGTCCATAACTATGTGTTCAAATACGTATAATCACCAGCAGCAAAGAACCCATGTTTTTGCGTCAACTCTGAATGAGTTAAATATACGTAGTTACATGAGGTGGACCCGACCTCCGTCTAAGTTGCCATGTTTGCTACGTCGTGTTGAATACGTTTGGACAAAACGGTCCAGAATACGTTGCAATCGCCCGGAAACTGGAAATGGAATCGACGGTGCGCCACCATAAAGTGTCCCCGTCGGGACTTTTTTTTTCAGTTCAGAAAAAAAATGGCCTGTTTTCTTGTAATCCTAGAATGCTTGTATGTTTGATTGGCGTTAGTGACTGATGCTTCTGCATTTTAGCATTTTAGATACCGTCTAGTCTACAGTTGCTTACTGGATGAAGACCGGCTACAAAGAGTGAGGGCTGCAAGTGAAATTAAATCAAACTGACTTGGAGAAGTTAGCCAGGTTCTGCACCACTTTAGCGATGAGGGTGAGTGTGCGTGACGTCTGCTCGTCAGGATACTCCTGGGTGAGGTTGAAGAGCGACGGGGACATGATGGCGGGACACAGGAAGCGTAGAAAGAGGGAACCACTGATGAGGCGGTCGGCGATGTCCTCCCGACCCCTCTCGGCACAGCGCACTCTCCAGGAGGCAAAAACTTCCTTCAGCTCTCGAGGGAAAACACTGTGGAGGGAAATACTACATGTTATACTACAATAAAAAAAAAAATCTTCTGCTTCCCAGTGACAGAATCTGAGGCCTCATGAATCTTTAATATGGCAGAGGAATAAACACACCCAACACAAAGGAATATTATTATAATTTTTTTTTTTTTTTTTTACTCACCAATGGGAGTTAACAATCTTGCAGAGTGCCAGTTCACAGCACATTCGGAGATTGGCTTGGTGGTCTGGGAGCACAGAGGGTGGCGTTCTCATGGGGTCCACTTCGCAATTTTCCTCTGACTCGTACAAGGCCCTTATGAACTCCCCTACAAATGATATTTCATTAGTAACAGCAAAACAGCAGAGAGCGTTGTTAATAAAGAAAGCAACGACTACGACAACTAACAAAACAACACAAAATGTATTATGAGCCATATATCAAAATGACACCAAAATAAAGCTGGAAAAAAAAACCTGAGCAGGAGGCTAATTAACTACAGGGCAAACCTTCTAGCAACTGTAGTTAGATTTGTTGATAAGATAAAAGACTTTTCACACCCTAAATTTGCGCAAAGTCATTTTAGAAAGTAAAGGAATAGTTTATTTATATAATCAATTATTTCACTTGTACAGCAAAATGAGAATATGTTGATTCCTGTATCTGCAGGTGTTGGGTTTATCTCATGAAATAATCCCAAACTAGAATGGAACAGGCGGGATTTTCATTCTTACATAAAACTGGTATAACAAATACCAAAATACATATTTTCCCCTTCGTTATACCTTTGAGAGCTGTGTCTTATTTTCATAGACATCAGGCACCTGTGCTGACTGGGAATATAAAATGAAAAAAACAAACATGCCCGACTTTGGGTAAGTTGGGAAAATAATGAAATTCCCAAACAAACCAGACTAACAGAGAGACAGGCTGAGAGAAAGTGGGTAACACTATCTGATCTTTTCCCCCCTTCTTATAAAAATGTTTTGTCATTCCAAAACTTGATCTCCTAAACTTGAAATTGGTGTGAATATGTATTATCGAAAATTGCTTCAGTTTAGTGATGCACAACCTCACTGTTCTGGCTCACCTATAGCATCCTTGAGGTACTTATGTCCGATCAGTTTGAGGTACTCTTCTATGGCTTTGGTGGCCAGAGTGTTCTCTCTGAAGATAAGGTGTTCTCGGTCGATGAATCTGTCTACCTCACACATCGCCATGTCGGAAAGGAAATCCTGGAGAAGAGAAAAGCTCAGTGGGTCTCTTTGACATATTTGCACACGCCGAAAGGTCAAAAGGAGGAATCAGCGTCCCGTACCTTAGCCTTCCCTGTGCTCTGCAGTATATGCACCAGAGCGCAGGCCACTTCCTCTTTGCTCTTGACACTCAGCACGGGCTCCAGCACAGAACACAGGGTGCGGTAGTTGTTGGTGACGTACTCTGCAAACTCCTTGTACAGCTCCATGGGCAGGATGTTCATGGTCTGGAAGCGGGATTTGAGGCGTACGGATGCGTTGATGATCTTCCCCCCACCGACGCCAGCTCCCTTGGTGAGGACGCTGGGCTGGATGACCGGGTACCACTGCTCCACAAACTGACGTCCCGTGATGCTTGAGATGGGGATGCTTACCAGTCCTAAGTATGTGCTCTTTTCCTTCGAGGATTAAATAGAAATAGATGTGAGTCGAGAGAAAAGCATGTGACAAAGAAATGTGTTTTACAAAAATAATCTAAAAAAAAAAAAAATCAATATGAAGCTTCAGCTATGATTAAAGCAAGACAAACACTGCATCCATGGAGAGTTGATGTTGGAGGTGAGAAATGAGTTGTTGGAGGTGCTACTCTTGTACTATACTGAGGATAAAATGATCTTATTTATGGTGCACTATTCATTTTCTTGCCTCCAAAATGTAGAACTTTTAAAAAATCTATAAACCAAAAACTGCCAAATGAAACTAACTCTGCAAAATACTTTGTATCTGCAGGGGGTTTATGGGGCTTTCTATGGCATGACTGAGTGATGGATTCATCAATTATTTTGATTGTTCCTGGGTAATTCCCCCGCCCCCCCTTTAAACATGCAGACTCTTTGCCATTAATGTATAAACAACCGTTTTGTTTTAATGTCGCTGCTACTCACAGTATGTTTCCTCATCTCTTGATGCTCTGATATTGAGCCAAATTGCTCCCCTCTGTTGTGAAAATGATGGAGGAGCAGAGGGATTGTTCCATGGTTGATAAAGAGTTCCTACACTTGCGACTTCAAAATTCCTTTTTAGTATTATTTGAGCGCATTTGACTATTTTGATTCCGATAAAATCTCAGTTCAGCTTTTAAAACCTGCAACAACTGATTCTTTGAAGCAAAAATGCAAGAAAGTCGGGATTGTTTACACATCCAACAGTTACATTATCATTCATTTGGAGTGTTTCAGGTCACCATGTGACTTTAAGTCCGATATTCCCCCTCTTTTAGCTCCGCTTTTGGTCTCTACCAACTCCTGGGGGAAATATCTGGCTCTTTAGCGGCTAAATGCTCCAACATGTTCGCCGGCTAGTCACCAGCTGTGTCTACCTGCTGAGCAGATTGTTTTGGAGTGGGTTTTTAGAGCGTTGTCTCTGAAAACAGCTGTCTGGTGCTGCTGGAAATGATGACACTAACGCTGTGCGCTGGACAGATAAACAAAGGATTCCCTGGAGGGTTCATCGTTGCGAGCGTCAAATTTTACCATGTCGTAATGTTATCAGAAAAATTCCCTTTCATGTATATTTCAGTGCAGGATTAAGGAACGTGAAGCCCTTTGTCACCTTGCGTCTCTTTTTGTCCGTCTCCTTGTATAGATGAAGGCGAAGGCTGCGGACGGCTGGCAGGTTGTTGAACTCAAAGTGCTCGCCCCAGAAAACAGTGTCGGTGCGGGGCTTGCTGGTGGTGCGCGCGTACAGCATGTCGTCCAGACAAAGTTCGCAGTAGTAGCGCTTCTTGGCTGGAAGCTCACGAGCCTCGATGATCCACAGTTTGAGCACATTGTCCACCCGCCGGCTGTTGTCCTGCGTGGAAAGGGAAATCAATAAGGCCAAGTGCATCTAATAATAGACTCATTAGATGGTTTGCAGAGAGAATGAGGCGTGATTGACGCACGGCAAAGAAAAATAAGAAATGGAAGCAGAGACGGTCGGTGCCTGTTTGTGTGAGTAAAGGGCGGCAGCAGGCCGGCCTGCAGCAGAACAGCATAAATGACTGAATGGAAGAAATGACTAATGATATGGTGGTCGATCGTCTTTGGATTGTAGGCCGATGACGTGAATAAAGAGACAGAGGTGAGCACCATGGAGACACAAAGGAAAATGTGAGGGACCGGAGCAGGAGAGTGGTCTAACAGTCTGTAAAAAGTTAATCCACTTTAACATACAAAAACACACAAATGACACAATGCACATGTGCTACAAAGACAGGGGGACAAACAATGGTGGTAGACAGCTACACTTCCTAATCATGATCAAAAGCCCAAGCTAAAATCGCCATCCCCCATGGGAGGAGAGCGCCGTGTTGATTTGCAGCGTGATGCTTCAGCAAACGGGGGCTGACTCATTTCAACTGGGCTGAAACCCCCCCCCGTTTGCTTCCCGACTATTTAAGTCCTAATTCAGAATGCTCACAAACGTGAGCATCAGCGACATACACAGCTCGTAAGTTATCCATTTGTATGCTCCTTTGATAACCGGCGCCAAACACAAGACGCAATTAATTCCGAAAACCCCTGAGTTTTAATGTGCCGGGCATCTGGTGGCTCAGTCTGCTGGTGCAAACACGGTGCGGAAAGATCAGCGTGGGCTCGAGGCCCCCCTTTTTCCTTGATATCGCATTACATCTTCCCGAGTCTCCGTCCCGTCTCGATTTCACCATCAAAAAACACACGAATACAACACCGAGGCAGGGCGGAGCGGCGGCTCTGCTTTTGAAAACCCCAAAAAAACAATCAAAGCTGAAAGCGGGTTTCAAAAGGCATCACGAGGACTCCTCGTCTCAGCGGTGAGTCTTATCTCTGCCGATGCATCTGGTGTGAGTTGCATGGTGCACGTTGTTCAGGGGTAGGAGGCGAGCCCCCACACGGTGTCCTTGGAGCTCCATGACTCAGCCAGGACCCCTGCAGCCTGAGCATCTGGACGAGGCATTCGGCTCGGGTGATGTCTCATCTCGGTCTGGCTTAATAACGTTTGGTTGCCATCAAAGCTGCATTTCTTGAATGCCTGTTCCCTTTTTTTTTTTTTTTTCATAACAGAGAAGGGGAGATATGGGACAATTTCACAGGACTATGAAATCTTTCAAGTCAAGTCAAGTCAATTTTATTTATGCAGCAAAATTAGGATCCTGGTTTTTACTCTGAGCTGATACGAGGGTGAGGGTGGGGGGAAAAATAATCACAGTATCTTAGAGCTGCACTAGGAAAAAAAAAAGTTATGTGAAAATGCACCATCTTATCTTCTTAAATGACAGTGCAGTAGCAAAAAAAAAAGGAGAAGAGGATCTCATCTGCATTAATTAACTGTGAAGTATGGACATCACAGCTTGATGAGAAGCTGAGAAGGTGCACGGTCGTGATCATGTAATCCTCACTATAACTGCCTATAAGGAAATAATTCCTAAAACAGCCTATCAGGAAACCTGTTCACAAAAACATGTCTAAATAGTAAAAAAGAACTGTAGTTTAAAACACTAGTCTCAAGTTTCCGTTGTCATATCAAAGGACCAGAAACAATCATTGAAATATTAATTGTGAAGCTTCCAACAAAGGGTTTGATGAACTTAAACACTAAAAAAAGAAAATCTTCATAAGGTCATAAAGATACTATAGAAGAAAATATTATAGCCTACGATAGGCATACTGTAATATGTGATGAACATTGATGCTGGACAGCGAACTGCATAAAGAACCTGAAAATGTCTACTGTAAATGTTGCTAAACATTGAATTAAAAACGAATTAAGAAAAAGAAAAACTCCCAGGCAATAAGTAAGACATATTTATGATGAATGATATGTTGAACAGAATATTTATTTTGTTGTCTAGGATTTTATTTCTGTGAATCTATGCATCATATCTAGACTTAAGACATTTTTACATGACTTACATGACTCATGACCACTTTTTTTGTTCATACCTAAGAAGAAATTATCTCCTTTTTTATTTATGTCAAATTTTACTTTGGATTAATGTTATTTTAATGTAATGTTAGTTTTATTAATGATTGATTTATGGGTTTTTGTATTACTTTTTATGCCTGGTGGTTATTTTATAATTGTTATTGATTTCAAATTTTTATTTGG
The DNA here is from genome assembly GCF_022379125.1 of Scophthalmus maximus. Taxonomy (NCBI): domain Eukaryota; kingdom Metazoa; phylum Chordata; class Actinopteri; order Pleuronectiformes; family Scophthalmidae; genus Scophthalmus; species Scophthalmus maximus. Next base: position 16,269,491 of record NC_061534.1, read on the forward strand.
CATAATCTATTCCAGCTACATGAAGCACTTTGGGCATCATGTTTGTATAAAAGGTGCTACATAAGTTATGTTCAGTCAAGAAAATTTAAGAGAAATCTTAAAATCACTTGTACTTGCCACAAATCTGTCTGTGCACTCGATTCTTGCCGGGGGCCCAGTGTCCCTTAAAGAAAAAGTGAGAAAGGACCTGGACTCTCAATGTTTGATCTTTGACCTCTCGTCCCTTCAGTATCCTCAGGTGTCGCGTATATCACACACACACACACACACACACACACACACACACACACATGCTGGGCTGGTAGACACGAGCCTTGCTGTGTTGCAGTTCCCCGACATCCCATTACCTGATTCGTGGGCGTCAAAAGTTTTTCAAAGCGGCAGCTTGGATCCACCCTCCCTGCGACATTAGCTCACGATGTGGCTTTGATATTTGCCTGGAGAAGCGGCTAAACTGTGCAACACAGACACACACAGACACGGGGATGGAGTGCACACAGAGGAATGAAGCGGTGCGCTCTCATTGGAAAAAAAACAGACAACAACGGGAGACGGGAGGAGAGAGAGAGACACACAGACAGAGGGATCATCCTCTTTTTTTTCTTTTCTTCCTCTACCGCATCCCTTTCTCTCCCCTCACCTTGTTGGGCTTGACAGCTCTCTGCAGGTTCTCGATCCATTTGTCTCTCTCTGCAGCTGAGCGACACGCAAAGCACTTGGTTCCCGATGCCGTAGTCACCTGAGGTTATAGCCAATAGCAAATTCAACAACCACAGCCATTAGTAACTATGGCGACCGCAACTAAGGCGCCAAAACAATGTGTTGCATTCACTCTCAACCCCTGCGAGATTGAAAAGCTGACAGACTCCTGCAGCAAATTATGTAGGGACTAGGGCTCATGTTTCAGTTTCCTTGTTTCTTCCATTTAAAAAAAATTATATAGTGTAAAACAATATTTTCATGTCACATCACTGTCATTTGGATGGAACAACAGTTTTGGTTGCCATTAACTGCTCTGCACACTTCACCCTGAGTGTGAAGTGTGGCTCATGTCTGCCCGCACTGTGCAGCTCCGCTCTCACCTCAAAACAGTACTCTTGTCCCAGGATGCTCGAGTGGACAGGTTTGATGATGGCGTCCTCGTCCAGGGTGAGGTCCAGCGCCTCGGCGGCGCTGCTGGGAGACAGCAAGGACTCATGGGAGTGGGACTCTTTGAAGCTCTGCATCAAACGGGTCCTGGGAGGAGGGAGAGTCGCTGGTTAGATGTGAGGGGGAGAAAGAGCGGAGCTCTTCTATTGACTGAGATGACGAGAATATCAAAAGAAAGGCTCTTTGTCCAAACATGGTAATTGTAAAATTCGGTGGCTTTTATGGAAGCACAATTGGCCAAAAAAAATCAAAGTTTCTTCTCATATTTATCTTTGTGTACTGACCATCAGAGATATATAAAGGAAACCACAACATTATCAAATCCCCAGAAAATTAGTTATAAATATCTAGTTGCAGGAAAAAAACACTTCACTGGTCACACAGTACGTGTCTTTCAGCCAGTAATACAAAATACTGCAACATCAATTGTCCATCATTTATGATATATTTTGATATATTTTAGTAATAAGTCAAAGCCATTAACCTTGTATCCCCGAGAGGCAACAGAGAGAGAGAAAGAAGAACAAACCATTCAGCCTCTGAGAAATAAAGAAAAATCTCTTAAACTGCCCATCTGAATTATTCAACGGACGGACAGCTGTGAAGTGATCGGACACTAGATCGGGCCTCTGACGCCACAAGGTTCATTAGTTACATTTGTATGAAAATCCAGCGGAGCGAGTGGACGGCAAAGTGACTCTGATCCTACGCACGCATTCTGAAAGGCTCATCATAACCTTGTTTGAAATGCAAACGTCGGTTTTTGTCTAAAAGAAAATGTAAGAAGACTGGTGGCAAAAGGAAGTTCATATTAACCACATGTCCAGGTGCACCCCCCCACCCCCTCAGGTAAAACATTTCAAACTCCACACACAATTCTTTTTGAAAAAATAATCTCAACAGCATCACTGATCCTGTCACACATATGCAAAAGTCGCAGTAACAAGTAAACAGGGGTTTTCCACTAAACCCCATCCGCCGTGCTCTCCAACACTCACTCCCACACACATATGCATGCACCAAGTACGTAGAATGACAGACCAGCTCAGCAGAGTCACTAAGACGGACACATGAGGACACCGATAGTCTGACCAGAGAGCGAGCAGGGACGGACAGGTGCGAAGAAGCCCCTCGGAGATGAAAAGTGGGACGGGAAGGACAAAAAATGAATAAATACTGCTTATCCTTCGCGCTATGGCCGACTCTCCGCTTCTCCCCTGCGCTCGCACTGCTTTTGTCTATGTTCAATCATAACGTCTATCAACGGAGCACTGATTACATGTCGGGGACCGGGAGGGGGGGGGGAATACAGAGAGAGGGAGGGAGAGATAAAAATAGACCCAAAGGAATGAGTCAGATTGAGGGGAATACAGAGGAGAGGAGAACGTGGGGGATGTCATGAGAGGATGGGAGGGAAGAGAAGACTGACAAAGAGAAAGAGGTGAGGGATCAAGGAAGGAAGACCTCTCGGGGGACATCACGTCAATTGTGTCAACAGTGGATCCTCTGGAGAGGAGGAAAGTGAGAGCGTGGATTAGAAGGCAGGAAGGCGGGAGGGAGGGAGGGGGGACCTGAGTATCGGTCGGAGTGGACGAAGGGATTGAGAAGTGAGTGCTGGGAGTAAAAGAAGGTCTCAGTGGGGAGACGTGAAAAGACGTCTCTCTCTCACACAAAAAAACTGCGGAAGTAGATCTGAAATGATTGGCCACTTGACCGATTCACTTGGCAACAATTTTGAATACGTTGAATCGAACAAAAAAATGTCAAACATCTGCCTCTTCCCTTTTCTAAAATGTCAGAATTGAAAACCTGTGAGTCTTGTTGAACAAGGTGAGACATTGGAAGAAGTCACTTTGTGCCTTCAGAATAATTTATTTTGCCAATTAATCCTACCAATAACCGTTGACACCGATGATACATGATTGATCAATTACTTGAATATAAACTGTCAACGGATGAATAAACAAAAAACGAAATGGAATGTGAGTTGTAGCCCTGGTTAGGTTAATCTAATATTACAGGAATGAGCGGCTGATTGAAGGATACATTTGTTCCACAATGAATTAGGGACAAGTTTGAATTGATAACCTTTTTTTTACTTTTTACATCACTGTTACTGACATGTGAATATGTCAAGGAAACTAATTTCGGTCTTCTTTTTTTTTTACAGACGACACCATTATATTTTCTCAATTAATTGAGAACAACAACACATTCATTGATAATGAATCCCAAGTTGTGACCCTAAGAGGAAAAAAAACCAAGACATCTTTGTAATCTTTTTAAAAGTTCTCATTAATGTTGACGAAAGGCTATTTGAATTGTTTTTCACGGAAACTAATCAGTAGAAATTTTGACAGGTGATAAGACATTTCTGTCAATTATCAGGTAAAAACGCTGATTATTTACAGGTAACAGCTTCTCAAATATGAGAATTTGCTGCTTTCCTGCTTTTTTGGGGTAATTTTACAGGTTAAAGAATGAATAGATAAACAAACAAAAAAGGAACCTACAGGTAAATTGATAATTAAATTATAATGAGCGTTATTGTTTGTGGGACGGGAAACCTTCAAAAATTAGCATTTCCAGTAGTTTATCACAGGACAGGCAGACAAACAGGCGACGATAAATGTATATTCATGTAAGAGTGATGATGACAGAGTGGCCTTTAGTTTTTTTTTATGGAAGGAAACTCTAATGAGCAACAATTGGAAAACAATGAGTAACAATAAATATCATTGCAGGTTTTAGAGCCTGTTTGGGAGCTCGGCAAAGGCACTTTTATGGCTGCGTGATTGCAATCCATGCTGACAAAAAAAAAGGGCATGTGTTCTGAGCCAACAACCGCCACCCCCCTCCCCCCGGATGAATAAAAGATAGAAAAATAGGGAACAATAATAATAAACAAAAGGTGCGGCTGTTCACGGACAACCCCCCGACAGAAAAACATCCAGAGAAAACCAGAGGCCGTGAAAATGCCGCAGGGGGGGGGGGGCCTCGGCAAACAACCTCGACTTCACAAGATGACTCTTTTTTTTTTTTTGTCCGCTGCGCGTCTCTTCAGACCGACCGGGGACAATAGACATCCTCAACCTTCCCAGATGAATAAATCATGTGGAAACGCACCTTGGCAGACACCTGGCTCCCCCCGAGTGCACTTCCACCCTGTGTTAATATTATCAAGATGACCTCGTTCACATCCGAAGCCTGAGCTGCTCTTGGCCGTAGCTCCTCAGCGGGAGCTCACAGATAAACCGACTGGACAAAATTACAGCTGAAACTTTTTAGTACATTAGTCGACGCAGAGAAAATTGATCAGATGATATTTTTTTGCATTTTACAACCGTTCCCCTTTGCTGCTTTTTTTCATCGTTGGGTAAAGTTAACTGAATATCTTTGGATCTTGGACCAAACAAGCTCATCTTTTTTAAACGTCACCTTAGACTTTAAAGAGATTAAAGTGTGATTTCTTTTAGTCTTTTATAACATTTTATAGACCAAATAAGTAATTGGTTAACTCAGCAGATGAATGAATTAATAATGAAAATATCTGCTACTTGCAGGAATTAGGAAAAAATAAGAATCTATTAACAACTCCATGTCTAGAGTACGGAAGTGGATTAGGGCCACACTTGGATTTTATTTTTAGTTCTGACTTTATTCTCAGAATTTTGACACTTAAACACAGGTTGAAGATGTTTTCCCTCAGCGATTTCTTTGTGCGTTCGAGTGGTTTCGAGTGGTGGAAGAAGCAATTTGATTAATGGAAGACCAAAAGGAGCGTGAAAAGGAAATATGTGTTGTTTTGGTGCCTGGAGTAGCAGGTTTGATAGTTAATATGGTTGGGCACCGTTTTCCTTTTCGCTCACCTTTTGGTCTTCCAATTCTGAGTTGTAAGTCAGAATTCTGAGAATAAAGTCAAAACTCCAAAAAAAAAAGTTCACTTGTGGCCCTCATCCTCTTCTGTACTAGAGTAGTACTGTTCACCAAGTGGAAAAATTCGCACAAAAAAATGCATCCCTTATTTATTTTTTCCATAACATCTATACTAGAGATTTTCAGATTGTGACACCAGTATCAACAATGCCTTCGATACAGATGAAAATGTTGGAACTGACAACATACTCTACTCAATGTATACAAAAAAATCTGGGTTTTCAGCTCAGCCCCTGCTCTGTAAATGGAATAAAAAATTAAAAAAAATGGGGGTCTGTTAAATCACTCACTGCCCCTTTAAGATAACATTTCTCTCAACAGCTATAAAAATCGTGTAGGAGAAAAGTGCAGTGACTCTCACCGGCAACGACCAATAGGCCTGTTTTGCAAGCTCACATGATTCAGTAGCAAAAAAATGATGATAAAATCGTATATCGCAATTATTTCTTGGACAATTTATCGTCCAACAAGAGGGAGTTATCGTGACAGGCCTACAGAAAAGATGAGAATGAAGTTCCTATGCAAACAAAGGCTAAAAGTTAAGGAATAAAATGAAAACATTTGGGGAAAAAAAATACACACTTCTTCCGAACTGTTTAACAGCTGGACAACATTGCTTAGAAAAACGGAAACTGTATTTTCTTTTCATGTATTCTCTTTTTTCTTCATCAAAATAAAAACTCTCCTGGCCAAACTAAAATACGAACACTGTACCTCTTTGTGCCGCTGTGTCTGAGGAATGCCGGTGTGCAATGTTATACAGTAGAACTATCGCCACGACACAGAGGAGGTATAATTAAAAAAAAATCTCCCACTGACTCATTATGGTCTATACAGCTGCCATATGGCTGTCGGCTGGTTGCCATGGAGAGAGAGCGGGGAATGGCTCTCCATCGCCCCGACAGAGAAACGGCAAAGGTGCCGAACGTTTTAATTGTAAGGGAAAACCGCAGCGAGGCATGAATGTGCAAAATAAACGGCAATTCATCACAGTGACAGGGACGATGAGAGAGAGAGTGAGTGACAGGTACAGATGGATATGGAAAAATGGACAGACGGAGATATTGACATGTAGACAGACAGATATAATAGAAAGATAGATAGATAGATAGATAGATAGATAGATATATATGCCTGGCAGTGGCGCCCCCAGAAGTTTTTCACAGGGGGGGCCAGATGGGGCGAAAATCTCGGGGTGGCACACCAAAACCAAAATCCAAAGCTGAATTTCAGGAATTCTTTTATGATTTGGTTTATTTAGGTCAGTTTTTTGTTACCGTAGTTATTAAATATTCTTTTTTTCCTTCTTACCTTCATTTGGGTCCTGCTTCTTCAAACCTGTGACACTTAGATCTAACTATACAATTTAACTGTTATAAAAAAATTCTTCATTGATAAAAATGGATAGTACCTAATGTCAAATATATTTGAAATAATTTAAAATATCAGATAAAAGCTATTTACTATAATTCTGCTGCTCTTGTATATATGAAATACAAGCTGCTGGGCTGGCTGCATTTGTTTTTATTTATTATTCTACTTAGACCTAACTAAAATATTTAACTATTATAAAATATACTTAATTGATTTAAATGAATAGCACCTAATGTAAAATATCACATAGAAGCATTTTACCACCATGTAGCATATTATGCATTTGCTACTGCAACTCTCCAGGGGGGCCACTGATGCCTGGGAGAAGAGGAAAAAAAGGTCTTTATCGAGTAAGTTTATAGATATATAGTCCTGATCATTTTTTGGGTTGGTTTTTTGATTTTTCTTTCCTTTTTGATGTGTTTCTCCTCTTTTCCTCCCCCCCCCCCCCCCCCCCTCCCGTTTCTTTTGGTGTATGTAATACCAGAAGATGTATGTGTTTGGAAATTTGAGGTGTCTTGTAATCCCAACAAGGGATGGGCCGAATGAATTTGGATGACGAAGGATTAAAAGAAGACAGACTAATACATGGATAGACTTATGGATGGAAGGAAACCCCAGAGATAATGATAACACAGGAGGTCTGACAACCTGGACATGCCAACAGTCCAAGTCAACTGTAAAATATTATATTCTTGATCTTTTTTCCTTCACCATCCTGGAAAACTGCTCATTGTCTTGTACCAGTAAACACATTTCTGTGCCGTCGTCTAATAAAACCCAAATTTGTTACAACCGACGCTGAATCGGAATTGGCTTTAAATGATCACTACCTGCGTTAGGCAACATCCCAAACATCCTGTTTCAATCAGAAAGATGCTTCAGATTGTGTAAGTGGGGGGTGGGGGAGCGCACTGTGTCACAACAACATGCATCACACAACTGGGGGGGAAACAGGCAAAAACAGATTTCATACATAAATGCATCTTCCCGCCGCAGGGCCAAACACAGCAGATTCATCCACGTATGAAGGCTCGACATCGCTCACACACACACTCGGCCACTGACCTGTCTTGGTCGGCACTGCGGAAGCGGGGGAGGATCATGTGGCGGAAGCTGCTGGTTCGGTCCAGTTTGGGCTGACTCTTAGCCCTCTTGATCGAGCCCTTCAACCGTCTACTGAGGAAACTCTGTAAGGGGGTGGAGGAGGGGGGAGGAGAGCGGCAACAAGGGCAAACAGATGGAAAAGTAGAGGGAGGACGTGCATGACGCGCATGGATGAGAGGACAGAGGAGTCGAGCGCGGTGTGACGAGAGCGATTGACAGGTATGGTGAGACAATGAACACACAGGTGATAACCATGAAGTCGGTGGGATGGAAATAAGTGACAAGACAAAATCAGATGAAGACACACACACACACACACACACACACACACACATACAAATGAAACACATGATGCAGGATGGGGAGGGAGCACAAGGTACATTTATTATCAACAGGAAATCATACACACGAGCAACAGAGGAACTGCAGTGTCCTTACAGAGCCTGCGGTGGGCAGTGCAGTGCCGCACAGTCCAAAGAGGAGCGCCTCACGCACAGGGGCGCAGTTTGTCCTGTGTGAGCTTCATTACACGAACGAAGATCACACCCATCTCAAAGCAGTGACACGGGGAATTGTTCAAGGACAAGAAAGAACGCGACTCAGTGTCCGCGTCCCAATGCTCTTGCACCGATACATGTAGTATTTGTGTGAAGTATTTCCGGAGGGGGATTATCAAAGCTCATTGGGACACACTTGATTATTCAGGACATCCCATGACAAATGCAAACATAAACACTGTGTATGGTATAATCCATCTTAGATGACTTGTTGGAACAAATATGTAGAATCAACCATAAACAAAAAAGCAATTTAAATCAACTTATATAGAAGCATGTGGGTCTACTGTACATAAAATAGACCTAGCATCATATTATTTATTATTATTCCTTTATTTAATGGTTTCTGTTTGATAATATTTTTTAAAGATACTGCATATTTCTCAAACTATTTGATAAAAGGATTTGAAATTTGACATCTCGACTGTGGGCGATATGCATTAAGAACAGAAATGATAACATAATGTGATAACGGTCTCAAACCAACTTACAAGCCCATTACCGCCAACACTTTGGACTGGAGTGGAGATGTAGACCGCGGTGCATTGTGGGATACACGTCGGCTCTGAATGCTGCTTCAGAGTGGTACCAGGAGAAAAGTGTGGATCGAATGCAGGCTGGGTTTGCTGTGTCTAAACTCAGTTTTCCACTATATTTTGCTTTGTGTCTTGATACATACTACATTTCATTATACTGTAATGTGTTATATTTTTTTAAATTTAAGTTAAATTACACAAAAAAAAGTAACTGCTAATTACTAGAGCAGCAATGATAATCCATTCATCTATTAGTCGTTATGTTTAGTCGAAACATTCAGCAACAATTCGGATCACTTCAAGTGATTTTTGGAGAAAAATGCCAACATTTGCAGATTTTTTTCTCACTTTCACCTCGCTGTTAAATTAATCTTTCTTTGGGTATTGTATTGCTGGTCATAGAAAAACATTTGCAAAATAAAAATGGCTGTCACTTTTCCCAATTTTTGACCTTACACGAGATGATCAAATAATCAATGAATCAACAATATCATCTGCCGATTATTTATTAATTATAATAATTGTTTAGTTGCAACCCAAGATATATCTCGCAACCGAGATAATTCCCACCTGAAAGGGGTCGCCATCCCACGAAGAGCACATTAAAATGTTAAACGACGACACTGTTACGTTTGTAAACCCCAAATGTCACCTTTCAAAGGCGTTTTCATACTTGAACTTTCGAGTGTTAGCTGTGAAAATAACTTTAAATGTCTCTAAACATGCATGAAATATAATTTTATGTTCTTTCTTTTTTTTTTTTATCTACCACTCTGCCTTCAAGACGCTTTCTCCCATTCAGCTTTCAAGTGCCTCCTGAACACTCACAGTAATATCATTTATGTACCTATAGCGTTACAGAATTATTCAGCGGGAGGATGGCTGGAGGGAAATGACACCTCGTCATCTGGAATGAGTCAAATGGCTTTGAAGCCTGTCTTGAGGATATGACTAAAGACTTGGCTCCATCTGCTGGTTCCAAGCTAATAGCCCGCATGACTAAATCTGATTTGATTTGCCGCTCTGTCTGACACTTTAAGTCTCGAAAAGTAAAAAGTAGTCAATGCAGAGAGAGGAAAAATGCCCGAATCACAAAAATAAAAGCACAACAAAGTGAGGTTACAGTGAGAAAAACGTCATCTCCTGTGGCTACGTTAAAAGGCACGTAATCCCTCCGTTGCTGCTCGTCTTCGGGTTGAAGGAGATTACTGGTGTCATTTAGTGCTTCGGCTCATTTACCGCTGTCCACATTTAGCAGATGTATGTAATTATGTATTAATTTCTAAAACGCTAATCGTCAAACTTAACAGAATATGAACTGCTGTCTGGGCTAATAAAGGAGCTCAAAATGACCGGCGGTGTAGTTGGTCCTTGGCTGACGGGTATAGTTTGGCTTCCTCTGCGCAGCACTGATCAACACCAGGGGTGGAATGAAACAAAAGACATTCATAATCGAATTGAATGATCAATAACCCAGCCTATGTCACAGTGTACAGTACTGAAACACCCACAGGGGCCATTTTCCTGCACTATGGGTACGAATTTTATATTGCAGTAGGTCAACTAAAGTATGGCATCTGCATTTCTAAAATAACTAACTTGTGACTGCATTCTTCAAATAGATCTGAACTGAAACTGTATCACAACACAATGAAGTGTGATTACATTGTGTGTTCAATGTTTGTCAGTTGGTCGTTGGTGAGATAAAACTTGCGAATGCAAGATGAGGCACAAAGACTTCAGGCAGAAAGCTGTGAAATTTTCCCACATTTCCATAGTACACTATTATATGTGTGTCTGTGTGTGTATATATATATATATATATATATATATATATATATGTGTGTGTGTGTGTGTGTGTGTGTGTGTGTGTACAGGCCTCTTTACTCTGGTAAGGTGTTTACACCTGTAACATGTAAACTCAGCTAGTATCTCTCCTTCAGCCATATTTGTGTCACATACCTCAACAGTGGGTAGTGGTGCAATAAACGCTCCTCCCGCCACTGGACTCGAACCGGCAGCCCTCCAGTCTCCACCCCAGTATGAGAAGGGGGGGAAGGAGGAGGCGGCAGGCGAGTGGGGCAGGGTGAAGGACAGGGAAGGCGAGAGGGGCAGTGAGCGGGGCAAAGGGGGAGTGCTGAGCGCCTTCTTTGAGCCCTTTCGCTGCTGCCGGTGCTGCTGCGGGCTCAAGGCGAAGGAAGGGGAGACAGCCAGGGGGAGGGGGAAAGGGTGAGGTGGGGTGCCGCTGGCGCGGCGACCACAGGTGTGTGGCGGGCCCAGGGCGGGGGGAGGGAGGAGGGACAGCGAGAGGGACGGAGGCAGCGAGCGAGGCCGGGAACAGAGGGGGTTACTCACGGATTGTCGGAAGGGTTGAAGGGGGGCAGTGGGAGAGACCTCCATGCTGGGCTGCTTCCCTGTAGCTATGCTCTTCCGCCGGGCGCGATGATCTAAGAGAGAGAGAGAGAGAGAGAGAGAAAGAGAGGAAGTGGACAGGTAAGACACAATTACACATAAGAGGAAGGGGAACATTGAAGGTAAAATGAGGACAGCACCATACACCGCAACCGTTTACACAGGTAGAGCAAGAGGACCTGGAGTGAGAGAGAGCTGTTTTCGACAGTCTGCCCAAAGGAATGAAAGAGGGGAGTGAACGAATGTGAGAGCTTGATAGAGGTCGAAGGTGAGCAAGGCAGAAATAAAACAATGCAATGTCACACCCATCCAGCGGCACTGCTGCCGCTTCCACACACCACACACCTTCATCCCCAGAGGGGGGGGGATTGAGGAAATGGGCGAGAGGCTATTGAGGAGATAGATTTTCTGTCTGGATGTCAGATGAGGCGAATGTTAATAGTCTGCATTTTGAAGCGGGGAGAGAGGGGAGGAACAGGGAGTAGCACGGATAGAGGAGTGGAGAGCATTAAACAAACAAAGTAGTTATTGACTTCCGTCAGGGAGTAGGTGCCTAACATACTGAATTGGCCAGTAAGGGAATAAAATATTGATATCTGATAACGCTTGATGGATGACAAAGAGAGTGTGAATGTACAGTTAGAGAATTAAAGACTAATAGGAAAAAAAAAGGGCCTCTTTTGAATTCAAGTTCAAAATTTCACTGAATGCCTAAATCAATAAATGACGTAGCCACAGAACCCAACTCTGACTTGCTTGTACAACCGAGAAACTCTCGGATCAAAATGTGGTGGTGCCTACGTTACCCACAATGCAAAAAGAACAACCAATAGTTTGGTCAGAGATTGTTGTGTCGAATTGTCAAATTGGCTTAGGAAGTTTCCTTAATGTCGACGTGACCCGGAAGCATTTGATCAGCAGCCACGATAAGAGCAGTTCGGAATATCTAAATGCATTGGAAAGGTGCTTCAATGCTTCCTTTCATATCTCCTTTAGCATAGGGTATACTGGAGCTCCCTTTGTGAGGGCAAGGAGATATAGACGCCCCACAATTTATTGCGGCAGCGATACTTAACGTGTTGCGCCATGCATGGACGTAAACTATTCAATCCGACGTAGAAGTAGAAGAGTATGAATATGACCCAGAAGAGACGCACGTCATCATGTCGTTCATCTTCGGAAATTTGTAGTTTCACCATGACGTAGTATAAAGTCGAGTCGGATTCTCTAAGCAGGGCTGTCGGCTTTTCCTAAGTCCTATCAGTCGTCCTTTATACCTTTCCTTGACCTCATGATGTCAAGGAATAGCAGATAGGAAGGACAATTTGACTCACCCATTGTATGGCCTCAAGATGTAAAGCCTTGAGCATAGATGAGGAGCAGGCTGCAGAGAAAGTTCAGTTCTCGCTACACCCTCGGATATTTTCAGACAAGTATCTCACTCTTTTAATTTCCTAGTTTCATCTGGTAGTTTTGAAGGATGTGAATTTGGGCAAAGAGACATATTGGGCATAATAATTGTCTCGGCTGAGTGAGTGCTGGGCACCTTCATGCTTGTAGTCATGTTTCCTTTGCCGAGGATGTTTTGCTTTTGTTAAAAGTATATACAATGGAAGCATTTGTTATGGTCATATACTGATAATGGGCTTATAATGGCTTTTCATCAAACATCAGATATCCACTAGTAAGCTACTGTAAGTTCCAACCTCTTCAGCACAGTAATGATGGTCCCAGATACACAAACCTGATAATTAGGTTATGCAAACCTGCGAGCAAGTCCTTTTCACGCTCTATGTTTTGTTGTTGTTAAAATTTAAGTGAATTTATTATTCACCTTGCGAACAGGAAATCCCTTTAAACGGTTACCAAAAAACACAAGTAATTGGATGAGAGGTAGGGTTTGAGCAGCGAGGCTTCATACACAAAAAAATGTTTCACACAACACCGTTTCTGCTGCTTTATTCTTTATCCTTTTATGTCCAAGTTATGTGAAAGACACTTATCACTGCTCATCAATAGAACTGCCAGATATGAAGGTTATCGGCGGGGGGAGGGGTCCTACAGCCATGCTAGCAGCTCTGTGAGGCTCTGAGCTGAATGCTAACATGCTCAAGAAGACAATGTCAACATGCTGATGTTTACAAGGTATCAAGTTCATCCATAGACTGTAAATGAAGATGCCCGTTACGACAGATCCCTAAAGGTGAAGCCAAAAAAAACTCAGTTGGTCGCCAGTTAGTCCATTTGGCTTCCTCCTCTGCAGAGTGTGGTTGTTTGAACTATTTGTCAAGGCACTACGTGCAATGCTTTTTGAGATATCCCAGTTTAGACCGAGGTGGGTTGACGGCAGTCAGACTAACATTGCCAACCCTGGAGCCATGTCGATAAATAAAATGGCAGAAAAAAAAGGAAAGGACTACAACTGTAGTTCTTGCCAGGACAGCCTGATCCACAGTTAAAAGATAAAGTTGTGAAACGCCAGCAACAAGCTGTATCTCTCCACCAGATAAGGACTAAACAATCCCTTCTCTAATAATGCCAGGGTGACCACCTTGGTAGACGCTCTGCTTAGATAACGGCATAACTGCAGCAGGAGGATATCAAAGCCTACATTATATCTCTGCATGTCCTGTTTGCTCCTTACTTTCCCCTTGCTTTTTTCCCCTTTTCTGCCAACATCTCATCGACATAACCCTGGTGCAAAGCCAAACTTATATTTGTTGGTTTGCTCCATTTTCATGCTTATATTTCGAGTAATTCAGTCTATCTCACTCTGTATCTCCCTCTTTCCTTTCTCTCTCTCCCTCTCTCTCAGCTCCTCCTATCACAAAGTCACACTAATATTCAGACACACACACACACACACACACACACACCTACCTCCTTTCTCCCACGCAGCTATTTTACATAATTCAAATAGTGCATTTATCCCGCTGCCTCGCTTCAGCCCCTGATCTCTGTCCTCTCTCTCTCTCTCTCTCTCTCATCATCTTTCCCTTCCTTGCGCCCTCTTGTTTTCATACTGTCCTCTCGTTCCCTCGCCTTCAGATACGCGAGGCATCTAGAGACCTCCATTTTCTCCCTACCTGCCTTTATCTGTATTCCTCTTTTATCCTCGCTGACCCTCCCCTTCAGCCCTCTTTCATTTACCTTTCCAATTCGCAATCCCTCCTCTGCGAGGCCTGCCCATCTTTTTGTCTGTGGCCCCAACATTTTCTCCACACCATGCGAGGAGAATCAAAGATGACTGCTCAGGTGCTGGTCACCCAGGCCGAGACACCAGCCTATAATGCCAGTGTCCCTTTGCCCCAAATGAAACTCTGCAGGCTGGGCGACTGACCGGTGGAAGAGTCTTCTAAAGTAAATCTCAGAAAGCAGGGATCTCACATCTATCTACCTTAACATCTATCTCTAATAAAAGGTGTCAAGAGCATGTGACCGACAGCTGATTGTCATTATATAAAAGTCAGTTAATTTCCATTCCACTTCAAATTGAGTCCTGAAAGCGGTTGGGTCATGAACTTCACAGCAGTGCTCACAGTTTATTCGGCGTGCTGTTACACTGCAAGTGTTAATTGACAGCAATTGTCATGGGTGATGCCCTGTACGGCTGGAGGTTATGCCATCATTATGAATGCATTATATAGCTGCAGCCCTCTCAATTTAAAAAAGCAACAGAACAGTGATATCAAGACCCACTATAGAATTTAGTGTTTCCCAAACTAATTAGTACTCCCCAGGAGGAGAGGATTGTGCCAAGGAGAGAAAAGGTGATTTAGGATTCAAATGGCGTCAGTCTTATGGTGAGAGAAATTCAGTTTGAGCAGTTTCTGTGGGTTTAGCTACAGGGATAGACAGTGAGATTTGGAAAGAAGTGTGTGTCATTATTACTATCCTAAGCCTTGGGGTGATTGGAGAGAAAATACAACACCAACTTAATCCTGTAGTTGCCAATTTGGGTGCGTCAGATTTAGAAAGAGCACATGTTTTATTAAATCCTCCAATGGACGGATCCATTGAGGCGGGAGCCTTGATTTCCTATAGAAATCAACCAAGTCTTTGTCTGCCGTAGGTAGTTGCAGCGGTTGATTTTTTCTCCCAAAAAATGCAAAAAAAAAGATAAAAGGAAAATAAAGAAAAATATTTGCTATATGACTCGAACAATTGATAGAGAAGCCCCCGAGTCATTACGGCTTCTTTTACCTGTGTCATCATTGTTGTAATCCCCAAAGCATTGCAGGATAACAGCAAGCTCTAACTAACATGCTGCAGTCTGGTCTCCAATATCCCTTCAGCTAACTTCAATGCAATGGGAACTAATGGGGAGGATAGAAATAAAGGGAATGGTGATGCAGAGCAACATGACTTGTTTCTTTTCATTGCTGTGACCCTCTCAGTAAGGATGCTGAATAGGAGCACAGTCAGAAAAGTAACTTGCTTCTCTTCCTCTAATGTCACCCAGTGTGATTGACTCCTTGGCGACCGCACAGAGAGACGCTGTTTGTCATGCTAGGATTAGTTAACTATGACCAGGATGCTTACTTTTAAAAGATTTTTTTTGACTTTGGGGAAATGTGATATTTGAACACTTCATATGCTGACACTCGTTGTGTCCTCTAAATAAAACCCTGCATTTCACATTTAGGCTTCATCTATACTGGTACGGTTTTGTTTTTAAAATGGCGTTCTAAAACTAATACGACCTCGGGAAGCAGATTGTCTGCTCTGCAGCATGTTGCTTGTTTACAGAAAATACTATGAAAGAAACAAGGGTGAAAAGTAAGACGAGGGATTTCTTTTTCTTGGACTGACAACGAGGGGGAACGAGGTTTACAACATTTTGCATTCACTGCTGGTAGTCGAGTCATGACCGAAGCGAATGCAGGTCACTGACAGTCCACACAACAATGTTCCACCGAAGTTTTCAAACTAAAACAGGCAGAGCTGGGTAACCAAACTTCTCTGTTTAAGTTGCTCGAAAACTCTGAAATAGTGTGGGCGGCGGGCATAAACGTAGCAACAGTGATGGATTTTAAATCTGAAACGCAGTAGTGTGGATGTAGACGTCGGCTGTTTTTAATTTGGGGCAGCGGCTCTGCAGGCGTGGTGGACTGTACTGTATCTATGGCACTGTGCATTATATATATATATATATATGTCTTATTTTCAAAGGTAACTTATATTGTGTGTTTACAAATGTGTATAAAAGTGAGAAGCAAAAGCACGTGACAAACCCAAACTGGCAACTAATAGTCAACTTAAAAAAGTCTGATTTAAGTTCATGTTCAAGTAATACGAAAAGGAACGGAAAAAATTATAAGTCATGTTATTAATGCTGTGATAAATACAAGGATCAATGAAGCTGGGGGCACAGGGGGTAAAAGTTACAGTATATTACTAACTTATCAAGATATCTGTAACCAGCAAAACACAACTCTTAGTCTTCACAAGTGATACACCGTCTTACTAAGCATTATGTTTGCAGAGAGCCACTTGCGGCAGTTTGTGTTCACATTAAATTCCATTCAGAAATTGCTGAGCAAGAATCCCCTGCGCCATGCGAGCGTTTAACTTGTTAATCTCCAAAGAGCCTCAGCAGCAGTGCTGGGTTTTAAATGCAGTTCGACCTCCAAAACATGGTATTTTTTGGAAGTACTTTCCCTGTGCGAATACACCAACTGGTTTTTTTTTCCTCATCTGAAGAAAAATCAAAGTATGCTAAACTAATCCCTTTATTGTAATTTGTAGGACTGTCCACAGAGGGCAGGTTAGTGTTGGTTTACAGTATAGTACAGACATTATGATAATTGAGAAGGAATCTAAGTCTGCAAAACAGTGGCCTGGAGAGAGAGCTCAAGTAGCCAGGGTAAAAACCCTGCTCCGTCATCCAGCCTGCACTAATAATGAATTCAAAATGTGGTGCAAACTTGCTACGACAACATGCATGTTTGACTGCTAACCTGTTTTTCACGAGCTGCACCACTGATTTGGTGATTTTCATTCATCAACTAACAACAAAGTAATCTGTTAAAGCATATTCAAACATATCCAAAAAAAAGGAATGTAAGATGAAAATGAAGGCAGTTATTGAAATAGTTTATGCAAAGGAAGAGAAACTATAAAAAGGGAATATTAATGTCAATAAAACTTATTCAGGTATTACTTATTCAAATCTGTATGTACAGTTCATTCAGGAATGCCTAAAAGTTCAAGGATTAACCCACCGATCAGTTATGAGAGTTATGGTTGAAAGCTCTGGATTGGTGAGATTGTTTCGTCAAGATGGAGGACAAACTCAGTAAAATGGATACTTGGGTCTTTAAAAGGTCGGTGCAAATTAAATTTGATCAAATGAAAAACCATTAGAAACTTGCCCTCTTTCCACTCTTCCATTGATCCCATGAAATCTCAGGAGCCTTGCCCTGCATTTTGTGTCACTTAATCACCTACTTTCTCCAGGAAAAGGCAATATGAATGCATGACTGAGGAGATTTTACAACAAGTTAAAAGCTGAGCAACACAGTCAACAAATCCACCTGCAGCTGGATGGTGATGATCTAGAAATCTGTCTTATTCCCATGAGAGCGTATTTCTGTACATAAAATGCTGATTTCTGAATTTTGTTACCGTTAATTGTACAAATACACTGTGTACTGTTTGAGAGAAGGTTTGTTTTTTTAGTCAAGCTCATCACGTGTCTTTCAGCCACGTCGTATTCACGTGAGTGTCATGCTATGCGCTGCACGTACAAACGTTAAAACGCTACACGCGGTCAGTACTTCCATCTTGACAGCTGGACAGCCAACACTCACTCCCAGGGTTGACCTATCACTCTTTTCCTTTTGCGTTGAATTATCTCTGACGGTTAAACCTGCAGACATTTTCTCCTCTGAGACAATAATATACTTCAGAAAGAGAGTGACTTCAATCAGGACGTATTTGTCTGGGACCTTGCCATTAAGTTACCCCCTGTTAATCTTAAAGACTACCATCACTTAATTCCCTTGAAACATTGTGAGAAATAGACGAGACAGTGACTTTCACCAAGCCTTTGAACAAAATTTGAACCCAAGAATTCGAGGCTTGGATACAGACTTTACTATTTAAAATGCACCTGGTTTTACTCCACACGCTGAATTATGTATCATCTGGTGGGAGTAGGCACAGGGCAGATTTCTCATTTTGGAAAATTGGTGCTCTTCAACCTGAACACAGACAAAAATTCACTTCTGAAGCATAATACTCTGTACCTGCCCCTTTTTTTCTATACTTAATATGCACAGAGTGGGGAAATGTGGGCGGCGGCGTGTGCAGAGACTCATTCAAAATCAGTGTATAAATCATCTGATTTATTCACGCAGTCTTTAATAAACGATGTGAGATGGGTGGGGTTATCAGGGGGTATGGAGCAGTTACAAATTAAAACCGAAAGGGGTGGCATGGTCATTGTCTTTTTTTTCCACACCTGCATTGTCACTTTAATGACAA
The DNA here is from genome assembly GCF_022379125.1 of Scophthalmus maximus. Classification (NCBI taxonomy): domain Eukaryota; kingdom Metazoa; phylum Chordata; class Actinopteri; order Pleuronectiformes; family Scophthalmidae; genus Scophthalmus; species Scophthalmus maximus. The sequence continues at coordinate 16,288,050 of NC_061534.1, forward strand.
GTGTCAAAATTAATAAAAGCCATTACGCATCCCTTTTATTAAAGTGTTAACAAAGAGCACCAGTCCGGAATGAAAAAAAAGAAAGTGAGGATGGGCCCATTTAAATCTATTTCTCAGTCTCTTTTTCTCCAAACCCAGGCCCTGTGTTTCGTTGCCATGGCAGCATTTAGTATTTCTTTTTTTTTTCTGAAGTACCTAACATTTTAGCTTCAAATATACAACACTACACAACAAAGCTCGGAATTTGACCAAATGTTGGGCTATTGAATGGGCAATAGACACGGATCCACACACGCACGCACGCACGCACGCACGCACACACACACACACACACACACACACACACAAGCAAAGGAATGTGTTAAGCAACAACAATGGGACCAGATAGGTTACAGTAAATCATTTCAAAGCTTCATTAGTCTTGGGATCACTGCTGATGACTGACAAGGGGGGCTAATGAGTTTGATTATGAGCAGCATTGAAACGGAAAAGTGTGAAGGCATCTGGAGACCTGTTGTGATTCACTTGTTGTACCTTATTTGAAATCCAATTAGGTAACCATTGTTTAGAGATGATGTAAATGCTTGAAAAGGAGACTTGAAAAGTGCAGCCGGGCTGAGGGATCTTCATGTCACGGGAGGCTGTCAGGCTGAAGGCAGACGTGCCCGCCTCTTTTTATTTAGCTGTTAAAACAAATCAACCATGTGCGGAAATAGCATTGTTCAAGTTGCTCATTCTTACCATCATGGTGTTGAAACATTGCTCTGGGGTTTGTAGGGACAGATCAAATCACTGTCAACTGAAACGAGACTCAACTTCCATTTCATTGCCATGTGATGTGTATCTAAACAATGTCTGTGTCCACAACAAATGGCAACCCACCGTGGCCACCGTTTTGAAGGTAAGACGGGCGCCATATTGGCTTTTTTAAACCAGAAGCTCTTCCCATATTTGGAGGAGCGGGGGGTATGGCCTGCACCTATTGGACAGTACATCTGTCCAATCTGTGCCCCAATGCATATCGTGCTTCATCGTCTATTTTACTAAAAATTGGACTATACTTGATAGTGAACAACATGATGTATTGGAGAAGAGTTGAAACAAGTGATCGAGACCATAAACGCCTCAGGAAAATGTTTACTGACGTTATAAATCAAGTGGCAAGTATACTCATTTTCTCATAGACTTCTACAGAAACAGACTGCTGTCAGTACAGTCGCCCCCTGCTGGTCATTCGAGAGAATACAGGTTTCGGGCACTTGTGTTGTATGTCTATGGTCCCAAATCAAAATGACTGTATAGTGCAATATATTTACAGTCCATCATTTTATTTGATGGTCCAAGTTTTGAGTGAATTCTCTTAAGAGAATCCGAAAAAATTTCCCATAATGAAAATCAAAACTCATGTTCATGGCATCAATGCAATTTCATATTTTACAGATGCACAAATGAAAGTTTCTCTACTTATGGTAGAGTTGGCAAAAAAATGATCATGCTTACATTGTGTCATCGTTGAGTTACAGAGACGGTTGTGTGAGGGTCATTCACAAAATTACAACATATCCATTATATGTTGCTTAAATCTCCCAGAGCTGGAGATTTTAGCTAACATTAGGCATCCATGTTTGCTTTTTTTCAGGCAATTCTAGGTTATAAAGTTCTTTACATCAACAACTTAAAAAAGAATCAGATTTTCTCAGTTGTACTGATTACAAGTCAGACAGTCACTACTACAATTCTGATATGACATGAAAACATTTTTTGGGGTGTTTTGACCAAACTATAAGAACCAATCAGGAAGTGAATGTGGCTAACTGCGTCATCATTTCCAAACATTTCTGTATGTAAAGTTACAGAGAAATAGTGACAATGCTGCAGGGAAGTGCTGGGTGGATGGATAAATTAATGTTCATTAGGTAATAGTTAAAGTACAACATGTAGATCACATTAATGCTGCATTGTGTTTGGTGTGAACGCAGCATTAAATCCCAAAATTCCATTTTGTGAGCTGCTTTCAGTCTTCATAGCCATCCCCTTCCTGCCCCAGCTTCATAGCTACTGTTGAGACACAAGAGTAGTACTGATCTATGAATATACTCAGGTAAATAATACACTAAGTCATAAAAGGGACATGGCTATTGCTTAATTTCAATATTGATTAATCTCTCCATAATTTTTTTGATGAACTTGTCAGGTGTCATTTTTTAAAATGCATTATTTGTCCTACCTACAGTCCAACATTCACAAAAATTCAATCTGCAAACAGAGAAGAGAAGCAACTGCTCAATGGCAATTTTGCATTTTTGTTTGATAGAAAACAAATGATTAACCATGGTCAGTTACTTCTCTGCTGACCGACTACTCTGTGTATTATTTCTGCACTAGATCAGCATAAAGAACAGAGGCTAACGTCTTATATCCAGTACAGTGCAGTACATACAGCAGGCACATGTGCTCACGTGTGTTAACACCCATTTCGCGTGTTCAAGTTTGTGTGTATAACCATGTGCTAGGCAACATGTGAAATGCTGCGCTTGTTCATTGTGAATGTAAATCTGATGTCAAGCTGAAAGCTGAAGAGGGAATGTGTGGGTGGCAATCGCTTCCAGCTTAGACCCTCTGAGAGAACCGAGAGAGAGACAGAGTAAAACGAGTGGGAGGGAGGGATGTAGACACACATGAGTAAGAGGTTGGTAAAAAAAAAAAACAGAAAAGGAACAGTGTGTGTGTGTGTGTGTGTGGGGAGGAGGGGTGCGTAGGAGTAGCAGGGATAGGGCAAGAGCAAGACTATATGGATTGAAGTCAGGACGAGAGAAAGAGCAGAGGATAGAGGAAAAAGGAAGAGATTGAAATGGAGGAAAGGTATCTGGGGCAGTGGTAGCAAGAGAGGCAGGGAGAGGAGGAGTTTCACCGAGGATGGGGGAGCTGGATGGAAGGAGGGAGGGAGCACAAGAGGCAGAGATGGAGGCTGGAGAGGGAGTGGGTGTCTTAATAGCGCTGAAACGCTCAGGGCTTTTTTTGTATGTTTGCCTTTGTGATGATAGAACGCTGCTTGGCTCCCTGTTTGCATTCTGATCCGTGAACTGTGACTACAGATGCAAGGCGGCCTCTCCTGTGTTTAACGAACATTGCAGCATCCACTTCTGGGACTCTCATTACATAATTGCAATATCTTGAAGCAAGGCAATATCTTGAAGCAAGGCACATTCATTACCTGCAGTGGTTACGTCCACTGTGCATTTGACTATTTCTTTTCATGTTGAAGAATTCATCTGGATAAGTCTCCATAAGTCACCCACTGGACTGATATCGCTTTGCAGTGGCCGTTCAAACCGCGCTAAATGTGTGTGGCTGCGGCGAAACACGAGCAAAGAGCTGGTGCTCAACAGATAAAGAGTGTGGTTGCAGTCCTTCATACAGCAGCAGAGGTGTAGCAGCATTTTTTTTCTGTCAACCATGACCTATCCATTCTGCTTTCTGAACAATTTACTAATGGACAGTGTACAAACAGCCGCAGTATGTTCCCGTGAATGATGCATGTGATTCGTCGAGTCTGCAGGTTAGCTGTGTCAGGACCCATTTACTGAGGTGACACACCACGGTACCTAGGCTACATCCATACAAAAGTGTTGCAGACAGCGAGTGTGAGCAGCGTTTTGCCGTCACTGCTGGTAGCGGAGTCATGACTGAATAAGAACCAATCAGGAATTTAATAAGGGTGACATTGTTTCCAGGCATCCAGATGTTTCCAGATGGCGTTTTTTAAATCTAAAATGGGGACAACAGAGTTTTCAAAATTGTAGACAAAGCCGAAGCCAGGCGGCAATTGTCTTAGATTTCCGTAGCATTAGGACTATTTCTAAACTTGTGTTTTAGGCGCTCGAACACTCGGGAGTAGAGTGGACGGCGGCCGTACACGTGGCAGAAGTGAAGCATTTTAAAACTAAAACTCAAGGATTTTTGCGGTGATCCATACAAACAAAGCAGCAACTAACAAAATCTTACATTATTCATCTATCCGTCAATTACCTAAATAAGTGAAAATCATCTCCAGTGTGAATGTTGCAACAACAGCTAGAAAGTAGTTTTTTCATTAAAAAATCTGTTGCTGTAACTGAGACCTAAAAAACTGACAGATTGAGAAAGAACTACCAACTAACAGTCCAATCACGATGACTGCTGATCACAAGTTTCTCTTCTCTACATGAACACTAAGCGCCAAGTTGGATGGTAACCAACATTTTGGACAATCCTTTGTATTCTCATAGCCGTTTTGCCTGGTGTTTTTTAAAATTTTCAGAATCCACAAGCCTCTCGAAGGACAGGAGTTCTTTTTCTGCCTTTGCTGTTTCTTTGGAGCAATTGCACACGACGCTGCAGCTCGACATATATAAATTCCACTATTATTCATAGCTGCCATTGGCAGATTTTATAAACTGACATTTTGTTTG